>NC_089202.1:20028914-20328914 GCF_963930695.1 Labrus bergylta
TTGTTGGGAGGCATTGAGGCCTACTCAATATGAGAAAAATGTGACACAAAACAGCATTGTTCAATATTGCAAAAGCAATATGAATTGTGATAAAAAAGAGGGCTTATTAGCAATAACTTAGTTTGTCTATCTGCAGTTCTCCATTTATTACAAATGGTTTGAAAGCATGGCCATTCTACACAGGCCTTTAAAAAAGATTTTGGTCAAATTGATCTGAAAGATCCCAAATGAACCTCTGAAACACTGACACCACCTGGCTGCAAAGGGTAAAAATGAGGGTCCATTTTTTCCGAGTAAATGGAGAAGAGCTTTGGATAGACCAGAAGAACCCTAGAAAGACATGACATCATCTATGATAAGTGTTAAATGAGAACTCATCAAGAGAGGCAGTACTCTTTTGTCTTCCTTGCACTTCTCAACTGTACAAAATTTCCAAATAAGTGATACATGAATGAATTGATTTGCAAGGTCCATATGATGAGGTGTGTCGATTATTACAGTTCCTTATGGCCTGAATTTGGCATTTGAAGCTCAGATCCAGAGAACTTACGTCAAGCAACTTTAAAATGCAACATGGTCCTCAAATCTCATCCATTACATCCTTCACATTGGAGTACACTGCTTCATCCTCTCCCTCCTCCTCTTCTGGAACACAGTTTTTTGTCTCCTCATCCTCCCCTATCATCATCTCTTCCTCTTTGTCCTCCATCACTTCACCTTCTCCTCCGCTTTGATCTTCTCTTTGCTCTTTTACGTCTTTCTTTATTTCAGCGTATTCTGTCTCAGTGGTCTCTCGCTTTTTTGCAGCGCTCCTTTTCAACACAGAGAAATCAATGCTGGCGTACTCCACGTCATTTGGTCCACCGTCCGGATCAAGGGCTGCTTTCTCCTCTGCCACAGCTCCTCCTGCTTCCATCACCTCTTGGTCGTAGGTCTGATCATCTTCCACTTCTTGACCTGCATCTATCTGTGAGGTACAACATTAATTATACAACTCATAAGCATCATTCACAAGCAACAAATTGTGTATCTTTGTATGGTCAATCTTTCTGTTGTTTTAATATTACTGATTAAAGTTATACAATACTTATAGCTCTTTGGAGAAACTTGTTTTATATTCTCAAACAAGTACGTTGCAGGCCTTACTGGTCAGTCTATTATTACAGATGGACTTCAACATAGAGCAGAAATAAGAGCCGTATGATAAAGTAGGTATAGGGTGTCATTGGATAAAATGAAAAAATATGTTACTGTCCACAGAGCAATGCAGAGGCCAAAACACAAAAGGCTTAAAAATGTATATGTGCAACCTTTTCTTTTTTCCATAGGCTTGTATGTAAAAAAGGTGCTGGCAGTTGAAAAAAGAAGTCAAGTGTGAACAGGGCCGAAGTCACAAAATGACCTCACACCACCAAACTAACTCTGACTAAGACAGTCCACCCTGGACAGTTCGACAGACAGAGACAGAGACTTAAGAATGCACAAGGAGAACAAGCAAACTCCACACAGGTGGTTTTTCCAAGAGGGATTTGAACCAGGAAAGTCCTCGCTGTGAGGCAACAGCACTAACCACTGAACCACCATGGCCCATAAAAGACTAAACGATCCTAAAAGCTGCTTTAAATTAGACATCAAATGTTTGATGATGATCTTTTTTGGTGAAATATTTTAGAAAGAAAAATCATTCAGTGTTATGCAACCCTAATTTGTACCTTATCTCAAAAAGGTCTTAAACTATCATATTTCCAGTAATTTAATTTAATAGTTTTCTGTAATGTGTAATCCAGCCTCAATCAGATCTCTGATGGGATCAGGGTGATCCTGATTTTTGGGATTTTATCCTACACAAAACTTTTGAACATCACCAACTGGAGGTTTTATCTGGATTAAAACCAGAAATGGATTATATGATCCTATCTACCCCATCCCAATTACGCAATCCTCTTGTTTGTTTTTTAACAACACGATATCAAAACTTCATTCTATCTGATAGCTTTAATACTGTTGGATTACTTTTGAAGAGCTGGGCCTTGATCTTCTCGAGGAATATATAACCAAATATGTACAAGACCAATCACAAGGACCCAAACCTTTTATTTTTGTTTGTTTGGAAATTACGTTTTTAACTGAGTGTGGTGTTTGACTGAATTAAGAAAGGAAATATGTCAGCGTACATGTGGGACTGGAGGGAGGGCTTTTAAACAAACATGTTAAGATTGGAGAGAGCTGTGTTATCAATGACAGCTGTTTTTCATATTGTTAAATTAACTAAAGTCATGTTGCTAGTAGGGGATTTTTTTTTGCTAAACCTCACAGTGTAACCACTCCCCTCTTCATGGTCAAGTCAGTAAATTATTGATTAAAAGGTCGTAGTAGCCACATCACTTATCTATCCACATCATGCAATCTGAAGAAAACGTAGGTTTTAACTTCTAAATATAATCGCTGTATGAACATTTATTACCAGCGGATCCTCTTGACTGGTCACCATTTCCAAAGTCTTATCCAGATTTCCAGAGCTATTCTGTCTTTTTCTAGAAGAAGAAAAAGCAAACATGTTTTATCTATATTTGACAACCATCCATATACAAAACCAAATCAAAATGATTTGTTAGTATTAATGGTGCACCTGTGGCATTTGGTTGCTAAAAAGCAGAAGACGGCTGAAAGAAGTGCACCAATCAAAAAGGCAACGATAACCTCCAACCGTGAAAACATTTTTAACACCCTGGATCCATCTGCAGTCAAGAGAGACAAAAGAGAAATTGTAATTGTCTAATTTAATTTGTGCGAATGTATCTATGAAACTGAATTTTAACAGTATGAATTGTAGTTTTCCAAATGCATTGGTCAAAGCAGTCTGTAGTCTCTAGGAGCAGAAGTGGTTAAATCAAGAAGCTGCACCTTTTTTAGCTGGCATGGTCATCTCAATGGTGAGGTTTTCTTTTGCTTCCCCATTTTCATTGCTGCTGACACACTCAGCTAAAGTGTTGCTGTAGTCATCTACATTAAGTGTGATGGTGCTGGTGACAGTGTGATTTGTCACAGATGTCATGACAGAGTACTCAGTACGGCTCCTTAACAGCGGCCATCTGATAGTGGGTAAAGGAAAACCCTCACTGATACAGACACAAGTCAAGAGCCCCGACTGAAACTCACATCCTGAGTTTTCAAAGATGCTTGGAAACACTGTAAACACACACACAGAAAATCATAAAAAAAAAAAAAAAAAAAACTGCTGATGGTGTAATTTATCATTTTACATTTTTTTAAAGAAGATAATAATGTCTACTTACAAGTCACATCAGTAAACAAAGTGACAGTCATGTCCAGGTGTTTTGCTGTACAGATGTACCTTCCAAAGTTGTCCACCCTCACATTAGGGATGACAAGTGTCGCTGATCCAGTGCCATTCAGCAGGAAAGTGTTGGAACCAGGTAAAGACCACGTGATATGGGACGGAGGAAAACGTTCAAAACTGCAGGTCAGATTCAGAGTTTGACTTTTAGTAAGATTTGTATTCCCAGTGATCACAGGTGTTTTCATATCTGTGAAGAAAGATTTAAACAAATAAGAGGTAGGAAACAACAGACCGGTAACAACTGAATAAGCCTGTGAGTATACATATCACATTAAAAGACAAAGTCATCATCTATGTAGCTTGTCACAGCACACAATACTTAAAGACCATGTAAACACAATAAGTCCAGCTGTGTAACTGAATTTCTTGAAAATGTGCTGTGACTGTAGACTCCTACTGAAAAAGAAAAAGGCACCAATATTGTATTTTTCATCTGCAGATAAGCAGAAGTGTATGTATAAAGGGGGGACATCTTTGGATTGTGATGAACACTACATACATTTTAATATGAAATAGACCATGTCTTAAGATTGGTGCATCTACTCTGGGAAATTCTTGATATTGCCACTAGATGGCACTAAATTCAAAACATTTTCAAATTCCCTCCTCATTATCTGAAACACACAACAACTTTTATTATTCTAAACATTTGGCTCCAGGAAGACTTAAAAAGAACAGTCAGTTTTCCAAAAGCCTCCATCGCTGTAAAGACTTAATTCCTATTTTAATAAAACACTAAAGTCATGGCAGTGAATCAATGCTGATCACCCGTACAATTCACTTAGCAGATGCTTTTATCCAAAGCGACGTACATCAGAGAGTAAGTCTGTAGTCACATTTAAAAATATTGAACATTGTATGTTAAAAAGCCTCCTGTACGTCTGGAGGTGTTGGGGCTGTGGAAGTCATTCAGGCTGTTTTCTGCTGTAAACACCTGGTGTCATGTATCTAATGATGAAAAGGAGGAAAATGATACTTTGGTTTACACTTACATATCACTTCAATGTCAACTTTTTCCATCTGGGTGATGTTTGAATGATTTGCTGTGCAGATGTACTGTCCAGAATCTTTGGCGGTCACTTTGGTGATGGAAAAAGTCACCTGTCCATTTCCACTCAGTAGGTAGATTTCAGTTGTGTTCTCTGGGTTAGCTAAAGTGTCATTTTGCACATCTGGTTTTGATCCACTTTTAATGTCTTTGGTCGACATTTTTGTCCATGTGACAAGAGATGGAGGGAAACTTTCAACACTGCAGGTCAGTTGAAGCAGCTCACCCTCCCTCACACTCGTGTTTCCAGTGATTTCAACTTCCTTCACATCTGTGAGACAGAAATACACACAGCGTCTATACAATGTAAATGTAACACTGAGCAAATCCGAGAAAAAAGTAAACAAAGTACTCACAGGTCACATTGAGAGTCACCGTCTCCTCTGCGGTTGTCCCACCTGTGAAGCCCACCTTACAGGTGATGTTGGTGCCATGGTGTTTAGCAGAGGGTGTAAAGCTCAAAGTTGAGCTGTGTCTTTGTCCCACATCAGTCAGAGTCTCAGTCTTGAAATCAGTGATGTTTCCTGTGATGTGGGAGTCATTCTCTCCTCCTCCTCCTCTCCACATCCAGGTGATCTCAGGAGCAGATCCAGAGCAGAGACCAGGAGCAGTGCAGGTCAGTGTGCTCTGCAGCCCCTCTGTCAGAGGAGGAATCATCAATGTGGGCTTCTGGGTCAGATCTGATGGAGGAGAAATCCGTAAGAAAAATCAGGTGAGCAAACTAAAACTCCAGAGCCATTAAAATGTGGACAAAATAAACTTAAGATACTAAAAACTTAAAATGTATATGTAAGAGATATATTAGGAACAGCTGCAGCTCCTACAGGTTGCCAACAAAGGTCGACAAATGTCAATAATTACTGTGGGCTCCACAGAGAATATAAACACTCTAAACTTGTCATTGCAGTTTAAAGGTACAGAAGTTAACATATTAACTGTATGTTTGTGTAGCCCTCCATACCTTTAACTAAGACAGTTGCTCTTTGTAGATATTGAAATTTATCTTGTCTCCCACTAGACGTGAAAAGATTAACTTTGAGCTGATACGATCCAGAGTCTGATGCAGTGAGGTCGTTGATGATGATGCTGCAGTTCCTCTGAGAAAGGTTAGGCTCCAACAGTGCCACTCGACCTTTGAACCCAGGCTGAATCTTTTGGTTGTTCCTGCTCAATATCACGTCTGAATCACCACATCTTTGAACAGTTTCACATTTGAACCAAACGAGACCTTTGAGACTGAACCAATAACTAATAGTAAAAGAACACGGGATCACGACACAGAGTCCAGCCTCTGCTGTTATTTGTCCATCAATCAGAGTGATACAGAAGTCACCCTGACAGAACTCTCTTCTTTCCAATGATGTACCTGTGGATGCAAACAGGGTGCAACTCAGAATATTTCAATTTCAGAAATATCAAATACAAACTGAGAAAATGCTGCTACTTCTGACCAATAGTTCATCAACTGTTTTTGTTGTATATAACTTCTGATTGCTAAGCAACAACAATTGGAAACAGCACAACAAGCCAATTAGTTTAATTTCTTTAGTAAACAAATTATTAAAATGAATTAAAGAATTAAAAAAGTGTCAAGTAAAATTTAACAGCAGAGTTAGTCAGCCTTTAACATTGATACATTCATTCTTTGGTAAAAAAAAAAAAGAAATTAATTCACTTTCCACAATACATCAAAAACATGCCAAGAAAAAAAACGAGATATTGTTGCCGTTTTGTTGTTGTTGTTATATGCATATGAAAAAGACACATACCTACGTCTGCATTGCTGCCCCACACAGAGAAAAGCAGAGTCGACCACATGAGAACAAACATCCTGATTTGATTGTTGGGACTGTCAGTCACTCCCTCTACAGAACAGATTTCACTGTGAAGGCGCAGTAAACGTGCAGGAACGGAACAAACGGGAAGTCCACAGCTGACATCACAGCCCTAAAAACAGGATGTTGCATGATCAGTTATTCTGTAGTTGCAAGTTTAACAACTTCTGCCCAAGGGGTGCGACTACCCTGAGATTTTTTTATGGGAAAGCACTGCTTTTGATACGTCTTTTATACTTGTAATAGAATACATTCTAATCATCTTTATAACAACATCAGCTATGATCCACCTAAACATTAACTAAATTCATCAATTGTTTAAAGTACGGCATCTATTTCATCCTACACATCATAAACATGTTTCTCCAGCACCCATCAAACTTACTTTACCACCAAATCACAGAATATCAAAAAAGTGTTTTTCTTTAAATACACCGGGGAAGAATAAATCAATTCAGTCACTTCCATTTACAGTCTCAAAGTATATTATTAAAACAAATGTAAAAGTTCCATGTTACCTCTTTGTGTCTCGTCGCCCAGCTCTCTTCTCTCTACCAGTGTCGACTCTGAACTGACCCTTTTCACTTTTCTGTTTCTTCTTTTTTTGTGCAACCAAATTTCAGGAAGTTTCCTCAGAAATAAGGCACTTGCTGTGCCTTATTTCTCCTCTACTGCAACTGACAAGCTTTTATACACTTAAATTAGAAATGTTCACTTTTAATATTCATGTATTTTAGAATACGGTCTAAGTTAACCGTTCCGTTGGATCCTCTTCATGACGTACAGAACATGACTTTCATGCCTTTTTGTAAAGGGATGGACATGTCTTTTGTCTTTTTCTGATCGAATGTGCGTTTTAAATGTTGTCATCTTGAATCACATCTATTGGACACACATGTACTGTTTGTTTCTGTCTGTCAGATCTGAAAGAAGCTTATTTCTGTAGTGCAAGTTTTAGGAGTTTGCTAAAATGAAACTTCCTGTCATGTTTCATTAAAATGTGTGAAGGATAAAATGTATTAACAATGTCAAAAATCAAATATAAAGAAATGTCTTAAAGAGTTTCCTCATTCTAATCATCTCAGGAAGCCCTTCTGCATACTGGTGTGTTTTTACGGCTCATATTGTGCAACATCTGTAAATACAGTTCTCAGGAAAGTACTTTAAGATTAGACTTTAAAACTTTATTTTTGATAAAGCTTATAGTTTGGGCTGGTACAGGTGTAGACCAGCTGCTATAGTCTTAGACTACTGGGGGAACTGGCACCTTGAGCTGCTCTCTCTCTCTCTCTCTCTCTCTCTCTCTCACTCTCTCTCTCTCTCTCTCTCTCTCTCTCTCTCTCTCTCTCTCTCTCTCTCTCTTTGGTTACTCTGTATTGTTGGCGGGGACGGACTGCTGCTAAGGACCTTTTACCTGCTTTTTTTGTAAATTGTATTGAGATAACATTTGTTGTGAAATGGTGCCATACAAATAAAGACTGATTATTTGATTATGATTGATTGATTGATTGATTGATTGATTGATTGATTGATTGATTGATTGATTGATTGATTGATTGATTGATTGATTGATTGATTGATTGATTGAGTGATTGAGTGATTGATTGATTGTAAAGTACAAACATTTAAAATCCATAAAAAAACCAAAACTACAAATGCTTGGATAAAGAAATAACATTGGGCTGAAGATGTGACTTTGTACCTGATTAAACGTTGAGAATTAAATGATTAATACAGTATGATTAAGTAGCCTATTGCATTAAAGCCTAATTTCGAGGTACTACTATTTTACATACCAAGAAAGATTTTTATGTACGTAGGTCAAATAATTGTCTTTCAAACTACATTCAAGTGGTTAATAATATAATTCTAACTTCAAAAGGTTTGTTTTACAAATACTAATGTGTTCATATGAAGGCTGGGTTTTTACATACAAGCTAATGAAATTAATTAATCAACAGCATCACATTTACAAACTAAAATAACTGGGTGAATAAAATAAATATCTTTGATGTGTGGAAAACCTGAAGCAGTATAGGCCTAATGCTAAATTTATCAATCAATCAATCAAACTTTATTTATATAGCACCTTTCAGACAAATTAAATTGCAGTTCAAAGTGCTTAACAAGAGTACAGAAAAGTTGTTGACAAAAAGTAGTTTATAAAATCATTGAGAGACTAATGCACACCAATAAGAATTAAAAAATATGTGTAAAAAAAAAGAAGAAAAGAAAATACGACACATAAAAGCAACACGATATTAAAATAAATACATAAGAGGAAAATATTTAAAATTGTGGTAGGATAAAAAAGACAATACAGTAATGTTAAGATTTGAATTGATATAAAACACTGTATAAAAGCCAGACTGAATAAATGAGTTTTAAGACTGCGTTTAAAAATCTCGATATTCTGGGCTCCTCTCAGACCCTCAGGAAGGTTGTTCCACAGTCTCGGAGCGTAACAGCTGAAAGCAGCATCGCCAAAGGTTTTTGTCCTGCTCTGTGGAACAACTAAGAGAGAGGAACTGAAGGATCTGAGGGGCCGTACTGGTTCATAAACTAAAATGATATCTGAGAGGTAGTCTGGCCATGTAATGCTTTATAAACTAATAAAAGAATTTTAAAATCAACACGAAAACTAACAGGCAGCCAGTGTAAAGATTGTAAAACAGGTGTGATGTGTGCTCTCCTTCTGGTCTTTGTCAGTACTCATGCGGCAGAGTTTTGTAGTAGCTGTAGCCGATTTGTTGTGTTTTTAGGAAGACCAAAAAGGAGAGCGTTACAATAGTCCAGCCTGCTGGTAATAAAAGCGTGCATTAGTCTCTCTCTTATGGGTATATTTAATTACCAAACGTGTTTTTGAATAACATAAGGGAGGTCAACATTTGCACTATAACTACTATTCCTCCAGCAGAAGGTGCTGGACCCATCAGGAAAGTATTCAGTGACGTTGTGTCCTCCTGGTTTGGTTTCACTGCTTTTCTTTTGTTCCTTTGGAAAGAAGAAAACGTGACATGTGGTGAAATGTCTAAAAGTTTCCAGTGCATGAATAGAGCTTTCAGAACATAAAATGATGGTGTAGCAACATACCAAAGGAACATCAGGCTGATTATTGGACAGAGTTGCTGAAATTGGCTTGTTATGTTAAGCTAACCCTGATTGGTTTTTGATTCAGTTATAAATTTAAACAAATATCTCAATTGTTGTTGTACCAACATGCAAAACTAAAAATGTACTTTAACCCAAATTATTGACTGTTGACTGAGTGCTTTGACTTTCTAGTCGTGACAGAGTACTGGGTGTGGTTCTCCAGCAGCGACCGTTCAATGGTGGGTAAAGGAAACCCCTCACTGATGCACACACAGGTCAGGACGTCTGACTGAACCACAAATTAAAGAAGTTATAACATAATGAAAGAGTTTTTTCCTTCCCACCCGAAGTTTTCCGGGACATCCACAACAACTGCATAAAGTAAATAGATTTTTTACAACTGCTACCACCTGCTTGCTTTAAGTGGGAATGATTTTCCCTCTACAAGAGTGCAATACCCTCTTTCACCGCACACAAGACATGCAGTCAGAATGAAATCCGGGGAGGCGCTGTTTCACCTTTTATTGTAACTTGATTTAAAAAATATACGAGGCAGGACCATAGACTCTATGATGTGGACATAATGCAATCTTCAAAGATGCACTGCGCTCCCTATTAAAAGCTGTCTTGTTGACTTATCTTATAGGAAATAAGAAGTGAAAGGGAAGAACATGTTTCTGCAAAACTGCAAAACTGCACGATTGAAGTTTGATGTAACAATGGAAACTCCACACTTCTCATCATGTTAAAACAGGATGTTGCATGTTGGGTTATTCCAAAGTTGCTTTGTTAAATATACCCAGTGGTTGAGTGCCTAATCAAATAGTTAAATTGTTCATAGTTATCTTCTTCTGCCATTGCAAAAATCTGCAATGGCAGATATCATTGATGAAGTCTTATGGGCATAACTTAATAAAAATTAATTTGCCCTTTGTTGAACTATATTTAACTTTTTAACAGAATGGAACCAAATTTGCTATTTTGATTTTGTGTTATAATGAGGAAATGTTCAATATCTTATGGGCCAAATATTTATATAAGTCTGTCGATGAAATGACAATTCATAATCAGTTAATGAAGAAACTGAAAAAGATTCAAATTATTTATTCAATTAATTACAAACAAAAACAGTTTTAAACATTTAACTGGTAACAACAATGAGATCTCATGAACCTTTTGTAAAAGACCATTCATTTGACTGGAAAAATGTAGTTACAGATGTGTAGTGATTAAAAAAAACATAAAAACTACAAAGCACAAAGAATCACAGCTTCAATAGTGGACTTGGAGTTCACTGGGAATAAGCCAGTTGGATGGCGAGTGAACGTGAACAGGTTATTGAACAACAAAGCTGACACAGTTAACTTAAACTGTTTAAATAAGATTTTAGAAAATGAACTACAAAAATGAAAATAGGAAAAAAATACACTTTTTTAAAAACACCAAAAAATACATCGTTGAATGTATAATGTAACAGATCATTAAGACTTCATAAATACTTTCTCCCACTGACGAGCTGAGTCTTGTTAGTTCAGAGGCTGGCCGATAACGTCATACTCTGCTGATTGGTCTCTTTTCTTCAGTGACATGTACGTTGTGTCCTCCTGGTTTGGTTTCACTGCTTTTCTTTTGTTCCTTTGGAAAGAAGAAAACGTGACATGTGGTGAAATGTCTAAAAGTTTCCAGTGCATGAATAAAGCTTTCAGAGCATAAAATGATGGTGTAGCAACATACCAAAGGAACGTCAGGCTGATTATTAGGACGACATTCACACTGAGAGATACAGCAGCGACAACAACCCAGGGAATCAGGCAGTGTTGATCTGGTAAAAGATGACACAAAGATCTTTAACTGCTTAAAGAATGTGCGACTTTCTGCTCAGCTAGTTATGCTGGAGGACATCAACAATGACAGCCGATCAGTTTATCTAGTTTGTTAAGCTAACCCTGATTGGTTTTTGATTCAGTTATTCATTTAAACAAATATCTCAACTTCATGTTGTACCGACATGCAAAACTAAAAATGTACTTTAACCAAAATTATAATTAAATAACTTTGCCTAGAACTTTAAAGCCTAAAAGTTTTAAACAGAACTATTATTCTAAACACATTGTTGTCTTCATAGGTCCTACTTTAAAGCGTTTACTCACCCTCTCGCCTTTCTGACGTTATCATGGTGAGGCTCTTTTTCACGTCTCCAACCTCACTGCTGCTGACACACTCAACCACAGTGTTGCTTTGGTCCTTTAACATTAGGTTAAGGGTGCTGGTTACTGTGGTGCCTGTCACAGTGGTAGTGACAGAGTACTGGGTGTGGTTTTCCAACAGCGGCCATTTGATGGTGGGTAAAGGTAACCCCTCACTGGCACACACACAGGTCAGTACGTCTGACTGAACCTCACATTTAGAGCTGTTTAGGATCTTTGGATACACTGTGGACACACATTCAGAATTTTTTATTGACTTTTTTTACAAGAGATCTACGAAATAATGATTTTCTTCTAACTTTAGTGACCATTTTATTAAACGCAGAACAGAGTACGGTGTTGTTTTTAACTAACCGGTCTGTAGAGCCTTTTTCACATATGCACTATGGAACATTTCTAATGAATTTCAGGGCAGCCTGCTACCGGAATCTTTCTAACTTACTTGTTGACATGTGCACCCACCTAACCGCAAGAGACTTTACTAGTTGTATGGGGGGGCCTCGGGAGGCAATACCAATACTTCATGTTATTGGATGTATTTACAGTTTCAACGAATGATTGGTAAAGACAATTATTGTAAGCCGAAAAGAGTATGAAGCAGCTTCACTACGCACAAGTCACCCAATGGTCCAGTGTTATAATTGTCAGCTTCCCCACCACCAAAATTTGACCATTTGAATTCACAAATGAAGCTCACCCTGAACATTTCGGGAAGTTTTCAGGAGTTTTGTCTAAGTGGGAAAACCGCATAAGTCATTCAAGGAGTTAATGCCCATGTTCACATGCTCACACTAAGCTCTATACTCACAGTTCAGTTTCAGAGTCACTGTCTCCTCTGTAGTGATGTTGTTCACAAAGTTAACCTTACAGGTGATCTCAGAGTTGTGGTGCTGGGTGAATGAAGGGTTTAAAGTTATAGTTGAGCTGTGTCTTTGTGATACAGCGTTCAAACTCTCAATCGCAAAATCAATGATGTTTCCTGTGATGTGGGAGTCCTTCTCTCCTCCTCCTCCTCGCCACATCCAGGTGAACTCAGGAGCAGATCCAGAGCAGAGACCAGGAGCAGTGCAGGTCAGCGTGCTCTGCCAACCCTCTGTCAAAGGAGGAACCATCACTGTGGGCTTCTGGATCAGCTCTAAAGGGAGACAGGTCCATCAGAACCAGATGAGCAGTCTGTAGGTCAAACACATTTACACTGGGCTAAACTAAAAGGGTCATTTGTTCAACACTATACCGTAGTAAGAGCTCAATTACAGTATTGTACACAATGGAAATCGTCACATTTATATCCTTGATTTCACAGTAACTTATTCCTTTTTTTAGGAGGATGCTAACAAAATGTTATGTTTAAGATAATCTCAGAATCCATGTATGCATGTCAAAATAACATTTTGACATTAAAGGGTTGCTGTCGTTTTTCATACCTTTAACAGAGACAGTTGCTGTTGAGCTAAATGTATATCCATCTTCAGACCCTGTAAGAAATTGCCAACCCATAACTCTGAGCTGATACGATCCAGAGTCTGACGCAGTGAGGTCGTTGATGATGATGCTGCAGTCCCTCTTAGACACATCAGGCTGCAACAGTGACACTCTACCTCTGAACGCAGACTGAACCTTAGAGCTATCGCTGTTGAATATCATATTTGAAGCAGAGCATTTGTTTTCACATTTGAACCAAATTAAACTTCGGGGTTTAAACACAGGCCTAGTGGTGAAAGAGCACGGTATCACAACACAGAGTCCAGCCTCTGCTGTTATTTCTCCATCAATCAGACTGATGCAGAAGTCACCTTGACAGAAATTTCTTCTTTCCAGTGAAGCCCCTGTAAATGCAAACAGTGAGACACAAACAACAGGATCTTCAAAATATGGCACTATGATATTCTATACATCAATTATGACACTGGTTCTTATCTGGTCTAGCCTCAGGACCCACCACCACCTTTTTAATTAGAAATCGTGAAATACATTTTTGTGCCTTTCTGGTCATGTTCCTGTTATCTCCAGATGTTAAAACAGGATGTTGCATGTTTGGTTAATCCAAAATTGCTTAAATCCTTTCACTACTGCTTTACCTTCAAGTGTGTGCAGTAGCCGTATATACAATAAAAATGAAGACGCCTTACAATTGATTGTTTTATAACTGTTGTTGTCAGCAGCAAAGAACACATATTGTATACTATTCAACCATATGTCACCACTAAATTCTGTGTAAAGATGAATTTTGATGAGTATACATGTACTGTATATATTAAAGTCTAATACTTCAGATACTCAGCTTCTCTTCAATCATTTCAAAATGTTTCTAGTCTTTTGTTGCCAATGTCTGATGTTGCTGTCATTCAATTAAAAATAGGCACATTATTTTGCAAGATAATGCAATGTCTTATTTTCGAGTTTTGATATGTTGTCTCTGTGCTGTTTTCAATTAAATATGGGGTTTCAATGTTGGGAAAATCAACCCCTTTTGTTTTTATTTTTCATTGTCCACAATGTCCCAACTTTTTAGTAGATGCGATTGTAGAATAACATGAAAACAACAGAAAAGTTTACCTGTCTGCGCACTGCTGTCTCTGATGAAGAGGAGCAGAGTTGAACAGATGAGAACAAACATCCTGATTTGATGTCGTGGACAGTCACTCTCTCATTCCGCTGGACAGAATCTTGTTTTCAGATTTAATAAGACATTTTACAAAAAACAAAGAAAGAAAAGAAAGCAGAGAAAAGGGTCAGCTGATGAAACTGGTTCTAATACAGCTCCCAAAGCTACAGTGAGAACACATATTGACATCTGTCCTTGAAAGTTTAGCATGAATAAAGTTGACCATAATGGTTTAAACGATGGCGTTACACCAGTATTGGAACATTAATGATAATGTGCGCCAAAAAATGAATCTCTCGAAAAGATCTGTTTTACCTCTCTGTTCCTTTTTCTTCTCTCCGTGTCTTACACTCTGTCAACTGACTCTCTCTTCCTTCCTTCTTTTTCCGCTTCCTTCTGTTAGTGGTTTGTATCAGTGAATAAATAGAAACTATTTTTTTTAAAAAGCTGCATTAAGAAAAGAGATTCACTTTGTGGTTAATACTGGATGTTAAATATGTCACCCATAACATCTAAAGCTTGTTTCCTACAACTTTTGATTCTGAACAATTAATTATGTACATTGGACCTTTTTAAAGGACGAATGTGCAACTTTTTGATCTAGTCGCCCTTGAGCACCAGCATAAAACCAAAACAGACTGCTGTAGGGCAACACCTCCACCACACTGAAGCCAACGCTCTCCTCAGAGGCGCTGCATGTCAACAGGCAAGGCAGGCAACTGCTTGGGGCCCCAGACCAGTAGGAGGACCCTGAGGGTGGAAAAAAATGTTTAAACCACAGCAGTGGTCCAATATGTGCAAATTTTGCAATGACAGCACTCACTAATGCTGTGAAAACCAAAGTTTGTAAATTAATGTCAACAGAGGTCAATGAAGAGGAATGATCCATCTAAAAGCAGAGAAAAAAAAACTGGAAAAAAGAAGAAGAGAAGTAAGTGTTGGGACACTGGCAGACATGATGATTTGAGGGCCCCAACACACTCTACAATCGCCAATCCACACCCCTCTGGAAGGGAATGTGGCTCAGTGTTTCTTGCACCATGCTTACATTGAGAAGACAGACTTAGAAGGCAGAACAAACACCTAGCTGTGGGAGTGTCACCCACATGGGGGAGGGGTTACTGCCCTTTGTGATGTCATGAAGGGAAAACCTCCAGACGTCCTGTTTGAGCACACATTTTTTGAAAAGTGGAGCAGGCAATAGATGGAGAAGATGGCCTTTTCTCATAAATAGGGTTTGTAAACTTGGGACATATTAGTGTTCTGAAAACATAGTAAAGAGTATTTTGCATAATATGTGACTCATAAAATCACAGTGGTAGTTGAGACATGATAGTAAGATGAGATGTTCTGTCACTGAAAAAAACATTTCAAGTAACAAACAAAAAGAGATTCATTAGGTGGTAGTCTCGGTTATGCCGTTGCAGTCTCTAACAAGTGTTCCATTGAGGAAAGTTCAGTATGTGTCCATTTTGGTGCAGCCTGTTGACAAAAACTATAACTGGTGTTTTCTGACTAAAAGTGTCCTCCTGCTACATTATCAGACTCATTTGTGATGGTATATTAGGCATCAGCATTAATTTCATAATTTCATAACCAGCTAATCTGCTTGAAATAGCAGATATGCTGAAGAAGAGTTTTACCTTTATGGAAAATAAGCCAATTAGAACTTAAACATTATGTCCCTTTTCATGGCATGTCTCTTTACAGAACTCTTATTGTAAAAATCCTCTGCTATGTCCTTCCTGCAGTATCCCTATGAATCCAGTGCAGTAACTGGACCTCAAACAGCATCACTGCCTGAGCTTATTAATATGACACTTTTCAAGCTGCTGGTGGTCTCAATCAGGAAGCATCTGATTAATCACAACCAGCATCGCTTTGCTACCTATGATGGAATTAAAATGCGTTTGAAAGAAATTCAATATTACAGGCCGCCTCCGGTCATGCACATAAGTAAGCAGCTCCTTGAGGCAGCAAAGATATATCAAGTCAATGCTAATTGATGTAGCAGTTAATGTTTTTTGTAAAGATTATTTGTGGTCAAAGCAATGAGGGTTGAATCTTTTGGTACCATCAACACATGCATAAAAGTAAAAGGTCTATTGTGTGTGTGTGCATGCGTGCAAGCATGTGTATGTTTGTGGTTGTTAGGGTTTTGGTATTTAAAAGAAAAACAAAGCCTTGTATTTCAGGATTGATGTTTGCATATGACCATGTGTTTTTTCTTGTTTTTGTTAACTTAAAGGGAAACCGAAATGCCTGACAATTTAAGCAATACCAACAAAAAAGAAAGCATGATAAACACACAGTTCACAATTTGTTTTCTATCAATAATCAACCTTTTCCATGACATGTTGTTTTGATTTTATTTATGTTTGCATTGAACCGAAGACAGAGGAATTTGCTTGAAGCATGACAGACTTGTGTAAAATAAAAGAGCAAGCAAACATCATTGCAGAATTCCTAATTTCATTAAGTTATGGTGCTTATTTGCAGAGAGATTGCAAAACCCTGATCGGAATTATTGTGTCAATCATATATGAAAAAAAAAAAAATCTACATAATAATTATGAACACCACAAAGTAAAGGGCTTACAGTTTGCTTTACAACACAAAATATTAGGTAAGATAGATTTGATTTTTCTACTTAAATAAAAATGGAATAAAAAACAAACCCCACTTGGAACGCTTATTCAGGAATAATATCCAGTATATCCATCATTTAGTCGACAAAACTCTGTCTCAACACGAGGCAAATGTGAGCCAGAACAGCTGACTCTGGCTTTGTTTACATGCAGCGAAAACTGTATTGTAACACTCAGAAATCATGGTTCTAGGCTTTTGTTGTACTAATCCTTCACCTTTACCTTTTGTAGGCCTGTGTAAGTTTTCTCATAGAAAATTCTGTTAATTATACACAATGTTGGCTCGTTTCTCCTTTGACTGTAGTACATAAGGTTGGTACTACTGACTTAGCTCATAAAGACAGTGTTCAGTCAAAAATATGAACGATAGTGGACAAGGCTTTTTATTTCTCACGCTGGCTTTTATCCATAATTTACTACTTACATTGATGCCTTCTATCAAAACAGACTTTTAGCGTATTTACTGTACAACCCTTTCCCTATCAATATACATCTTTTTAATATATATTATTGATAACATTATTATAAAGTTAGAAGATTAGTGTATTTGATAATACATCTCAGGTTCATCATCATGTCTTTGAGTAGCACAACCACCTAGCTAGTCAGCATCACCTTTTGTCATTCAAACATCTGATGCAATCCTGTAAGGGGCAAAAAAAGCTTCAACTTCTCAAGTGAAGTGGTGCTCGAGCTTCCCAAAGACCCCAGTGGTCAGTGTCCTATGAATCTTTCAGCACGATTTGAACACACATACACATACACATTGTCTAAAAGAGATAACACTTTGGCCACTCCCTTGCAAATCTGTTGTTCCTTATGTCCGCAAGACCCCACACTTTTAGGAAGAGAAAACAAGACAGACATTTTGCATTCGGCCAAAGTGCAGAATAATTCCCCCCAAAATCTCAACACATTCTGCAGCTCAGTGGAAAAGGCTGGAAAGAAGCTGTAATGTTTTCTTGAGAACTGGGCAGTGTGCCAGAGAAATTTACAAAACCTCTTCAATTATAAAAAGTGATGTTGACTTTTTTTCTCATTTTTTATGAGAGGCTACTGAGTCACAGCACACATTAAACATAATTATGTGGGAACAAGATGCTGAGATGGTCGCCATCGTTTGCCTCAGTCGGTTAACTTTCCCGGATGGAATTAACCAAAAAAGAGAGAGGTTTTCTCTCAGTGGATAGACAAACATAAATATAACACAACAAAAGCACAGTTACTCCTTGCCCTGATGCATCGACTGGCAGCAGACACAGTGACAGTTAGAACAGACAGATGTAGAGCAAATACTGAAACTGATATGAGAACTTAGACATCAGCTATTTGACAATTACATCAACCATCACAATTAAAAACATGGAGAAAGCAACAAAAACATGGCTGCTGGGTAACACTGGATGTTTAAGAGCTCATGAACGACAACTGAGGCTAAACATTTCTTTTTATATTGTCCAGTGGGTCATTCACAGACCAAAAAAAGTTGTTTTTTTTTCCAAATGATGGCATGTGATAGGGTGTCCCATGGAGGGGGGCAGCATGAGGGGGGTTGCTGGCATGGTAAAATATATGTGACAAATCTAAAGAAATGAGAAATGAGGAGTCATCATATGCAGGGGAAATACAGTGGATGGTGGGTTATTAAACAGTTTATGGGGCAGAGGATGTGTTGGGGCTGCCACTGCGTCTCGCATAGCCGAGGGATCAGGGAAGGATCGCGATTCATTTGGCTTTGATTTCCGTATAGTTGCTGCCGTCATCCCCCCTCCCTGAGGCCCCCTCCCTGGGCCTGGCCCCAATAAACTCCAAAGCAGCATAATTCAGCTCTTGCCTCTCCAGTCCTGCCAAAGAGCCCACAGGTTGATAATCCCCGTCTTCTCCCTGCAGATAGAAGGACCAATCAGTGACACAAATCACTGACCAGGTGCCGGAGTGCGACAGACACCATAAAGAAAAGATGTTAGTGGTTACTGGTGGAAGACTGACAAGGAGATTGAGATGTTTCTGGTTAGTCTGGCTGTTTGTGTTAGCAATGAGGCAGCCATGCAGAAGGCAGGTTCAGAAACAAACAGCAGTGTTCGCAACACAGAAGCTGATATGCGAGGAGATGCATCCATCATTGAGCTTGTGTTTTTTATGGGGGTTTGATTTTGAACCTTACCGTAGTCTCCTCTAGAATGGAGTTAAACTTTGAACCCAACAGCTCTGTCTTAAGCTGTGCAAGAGTTAGGGGAGAGAAAAACAGACAGAAAACGCAGAGAAGCGATGAAAGCAAGAGAAAACAGTGTTTGGAAAGGTCATGAATGGAGCTACTGGAATGCTAGTGGGAGAGGTTTCTTGTACTTTATTTTCAGAGGTCAAAACGGGGTCTGATAACACAACTTGTTGCATTACATAAAACTACAACCCCAAGAATCAGAGAAGGGCTATCCAACCCTGTCTCCATCATAATCAGAATTATCATCAGCATGTCTCACCACTTTCTTCCTCAGATTTTGTTTGTCCTTCTTGACTGCGCTGTAGTACAAAGCTGGGTTCTCCAGGACCACGTCCTGCCTAGGGTTGCCATTCTCTCTGGGGGACGGAGTCACATAGTCAGACTCGGTCGAGACTGCCACTAACGCAGGGTGACACGCCAAGCCTGGGCATCCATTTTAAAACAACAAGCTCTGTAAGGTTATGCTGGAGGCCAACTATGGCTGTGAGTGACGTGGTTATTTTATGGGTTTAGTTGCTTAGCTCACACCCACTTCAGGGGTGAATTGTCAGAGAAAGCTTGTAAATTTCGGGTCCAAATATGCCTCAAGGCTAAAATAAAGCACCTTGGTTAAGAGAGCTACCTGGGTTGTATTTAGCGTAGCAGGTCAAGGATACAGGATACAGAAGCAGTGTCAGAGCAGGGAATTGTGCCTGCAAAATATAAGGTTAGTCCAGCTTGCTAACCCACTCCACAAAGAAGTCAATGTGGGTCTCCAAGGATTTCAACAGGGACTTGTACTGGCAAATAAACTGAAATTGCTCTGGAGAAATAATTCTCACGTCCACATCAATCCCACACTCACTCATTAACGATGTGCATCAAAGTGTTTTAGAATGGATGACAAGGCTTAAGTGTTTCCTTGGATATCAGAACTTTCTTAGTGAGGAAAAATCACGGCCTCTCAATTAGTATGTCATTTATACTCACTTCTTGTTGTTGTGGCCAACATATCTCACTGCTGCAATGATGAAGGCTATGACTGCCACTCCTCCAATTGTGCCAACAATAACTGCCATCATGTACTTTTCTGGAAAATAAATCAATCACAATTTTTAAATAGCAGATAAGGATTCTAGAGAGTGCATTTGGACAACTGGTACTCAGAAGTAGAGTGGATGTCCCCTAATCATATATGGGTGTTTCAATTCAAGGCTTCTGCAGTCAGCTTGTCAAGGTTTTCATGGGTGAGATACTGAACCCTTACTTCGCCTCAGGGCCATTTAATTGATGTTCATGTTTGTGAAAGCAGCTACATGCGTCTTCTTTAGCATCCTCTGCATTCAAAGCTTGTACTTTTCTGGTATTTCTGGTATTTCTGCAATGCTTGAGATCTATAACATCTTTGTGGTTTGATCGCAGAATAGTTGCTTGACAATTTCTCTCTTTCGTTATGACATTGTAATATCACCAAACAAAACAGTAATTTGTATTATTTCTGCCTGGTAAACAGTTTTACTTTTTAGTTTGGTGTGTAAGTCCTGTTTGTCTATTTCCCATTAATAAGTGAATTAGGTTGACTCCTCTACCATATCAATGGTCTTTCTCAACATCTATCCATTTCAAGTAAAGATGAACGTTTTGAAATGTATCTTAAATTAGAGAGTTAAATATCTTAAAACCAAATAGCCTCCATAAACAGCTGGGCATTCTGGGAACTGTCATTTTTGGCAAAAGTGACTCAAACATGAAGAATTGGGCATTTGTTGGGGAGCAGGAATGCATACAGTACATGGTTGTACATCAATGTATTGTATATAAAGTTGACTTCTCTATCAAACTTAAACTCAGTGTATGTATATTAATCCAAGATATTCTGCAGAGGGTCTGATTTGATTGAATAAGCGGTAGAGGGACTCTGCGGTGTTGGGAGAAAGTTCATGTTTAGTTAAGTTTAATGGTGGAAATGTATAAATCATCCATGCTCTAATAACAGGCATTTAGAGAGGATGATGGGGCCAATTTAGTCTTTTGGTTGAATTGGGAGGTTTTCAGATGGTTGTTGTCTTTGATACAGAATAATATCACCTAGCGGACCACAATATATTGAAAACAGGAGGGAAACCAGAACTGAGCCTTGCAGAACACCACATTGGAGATGCACTTGAGTTAGATTTAATGTTTTACAGTTACACAGAAAGATGATATAAAAGCGGAACCCATTGAAAGCCAGACCAGAGACTGGCAACCAAATTGTTGGTTTTGTTCTTTTAACAGGAATTATTGGTAAAAGTAAAAAGCTACTTATATCACTGACTTTTGCTTTATTGGAATAATATTTAAAATACTGTCATGTTTGGAAAGCCCCTATAACACACAAGAAAACTACAATAAATATTAGAAGAGACAGAGGTAGCAAATTCTTAGATGATTCTATCAAACATCACAATAAGAAGCAAAACTTTTGATCACTCCCTCTACTCACTCTCCTGCTGTAGCTCCAGAAGAACACTCTCTCTTCCGTACATGTTAAAGATGCTGCAGTGGACGTTGACGGCAGGACCGCCGTTGTCCATCCGCTCACCCTTCTCTCGTAGCTTGATCATACCAGTGGATGTGTGTCCATCTGTATGTGTATAGAAGTTGTACCGGCCATCTGTTTCATTGATTGTGATGTTCAGGTCGGGCAGGTAGAACTCAATGGTCGGTTCAGGGTTTCCTGTGGCCATACAGACACACTGGACACCCTCCCTGACGACTGTGCACTTTGACTCCTCCAGAAGGACCGGGGCATCTATTGAAGGAGGCCACAGAGTTAAGAAAACAACAACAGCACAGAATATGACTATAAAACGTTCTTTTTCTTGTCAGGACAAGTACTTTATCGAAAATAGGTAAAAATGTACATGTATTCAATGTAAGCTGGATACTTTTAAAATCCTGTGCTTGTTATTCATCTAAGGGATGAATGCATGCATACATTTTTTTATGTTACATAAAAAATCAGTTTGCGTTACATGCACCACATCAGCTGTTAACAGGAAAAGTGATGTCTGGAAGTACTTTAACAAAAAAGACAACTATAACGTGCAGTGCAAGATATGTGGTGTAAAACATGCATATCATAGATGCACTAAATCTGACGCTTAACCTCATGCGCACAAAGAAACCAGCGGAGACAGACAACACATCACTTGCTAGCCCTGTTAGCACCCATCATTGTGATGATACCAGAAAGGAGAATATTAACAAAAATAAATGACTGCTCTTATTAAGTTTTGTGGGAGGAGCAGGCGTCCTCGAACTATTGGCATTTTTCTAGCCGGAGTTCAAGCCAACCTCACAGAAGACAACAGCAATGAGAGCAGAAAAGATTATAACTAACTATTGACCAGCACATCATAGAAAACAAATAGGACCATCTTTTTTTTTTAAAGATGTTCTTAGATAGATGTAAATGTTATTCTTTGCTTTTCATGCCTTTATTTCAGAGATAGGAAAGTGGATAGAGTCAGAAACTGAGGAGAGAGAGTGGGGAATGACTTGCAGGAAAGGAGCCACAGGTCGGATTAGAACCCGGGCCACCTGCTCTTGAGGTCTAAGGCCTCTATACATGGGGTGCACGCACCAGCTGCTAGGGTACTGGTGCCCCCAGAGCGGACCATCTTAAAGCAGCTGCCGAGTTGCGGGGCGTTGCGGGATCCGACATATTGTTTACTTTTAAAAAATGAAGAATTTACTAGTAATCAATTACTCGATCATTCATCATTCATATCATCCATCATTCATATCAGCTAAATGTTACACTTCAAAGCTGTAAAATGTAACTCTTACTCCTTACTCTACTGTTTGGTAATGTAGGACAGTAAGCACTCACACTCTACAGTGATGTTCATGGAGCTGCTTGCTCTTCCATGCTCGTTCTCTGCCAGGCAACGGTACTGTCCATCTCCCTGGGGTGTGATTTCCACAAGCTCCAAAACTGACAGCTCGTCAGCAGTAATGGTGCCAACCAGCTCTCCATCTTTCAGCCAGGTGAGGGTGGGGGCTGGGTTGCCCTGGGTGCTACAGTGCAGGGCCAGTGAGGTTCCCTCTTGTACAGTGATGGAGTCATTTACCTGAGGCTCGCGTGGAGGGTCTGCAACAAAATGAAAAGTATTTAAGAGGTGTTTTTCCAGACTGAATATATCTGCCATTTACACAGCTAGGACCTGAAATTACTGAAATTATTATTATTATTTTTGGTAGCTTGGGGGCAGGAGTACCAAGTTCTGAATATAGCGAAAACATGTCAGTTGTGAATTGTCATAACCAGAAGTTATGGAGCAGAATAATCATTTATTAAGAGTACATTTGGCAAGCTGACATTAGGCTTTAATTTTTTTCCTCCCTGCCATCTGTTGAGGGAAATATTTTGCTCTGACCCTGCTAAAAGCTCCACTAGGTTCACCAGCTGGGTGCAAATGTTGTCAATCTGCTTTTTTGTTTAAAAACAGATCGCATAAAGTGCATTTAAGAGAAGTCGTTAAATTAAAATAAATGCTACTAAAATGTGATTAATCGCGATTAACTATTGAAATTAAGCAATTAATCACGATTCATACTGATGGAAACTTTGTGGTGTGAAAGGGTGAATATGACATGCAGTGTAAAAAAAAACACTTTGAGTAGGCAGAAGACTAGAAAAGTGATTTGCACACTCAAGTCCATTTTTACCATTTGTATCAGTAGAAGCTAATGTACAAAGGTGACTAGAAGTTTCTATGGATGATTCAGGCTTTTCCCCACTGAAAATGTAGTAATTACAGTATGAATCAGGGTCACAACATCAGCTGTCTATCACCATTACTGTGACATTTAAAGAACTACATTATGAGCCTTTCTGATAAAAAACATTTTCAGTAAATTAATTCCATCCTTCTTCCTGATGGAAAAGTTTAAGTTTACCCTCCAATTTCATCTCATCATCTTAAAATCATGATAAATGTAACCGGTTTCTTCCCATATCTCTACACATACTAAATGTATATAACTGGGGTTTCAGCTACAGACTCAGAGACTTACACTTGACAGAAAGGTACAGTGAAGTGTTCATGATGCCGTAGCCATTGTCTCCAATGCAGGTGTATATTCCTTCCTGTGCAGGCGTCAGATCGTCCAGGGAGAGAGAGATGTTGGATGCCGTGTCCCACAGAAGCTCCTGATCTCCAAACATCCAGGAGATCCTGGGAGGAGGGTTACTGTCCACCTCACAGTGCAGCATCACAGAGCTGCCCTCCATCACCTCTGAGGACACGTTTACCCAAACAGAGCGTGGAGCATCTAGGAGGGAGAATAAGACAGAGAAAGGTTCAAGGACTCGCTGAACACTTCATACTGCATACTGCAAGAAAAGCAGGACAGTGATATTTAATTGAAAAAAGTTACTAAATGTTTCAAATTATTTCAACAACTAATCAATGGCTTTAAATGAAATTTAGCAACTTAATTAAGTCAAACGCATGTAATAATAATAATAATTTTATACTTTATTGATCCCGCGAGGGGAAATTCGTTTTTACATTCTGTCTAGTAAACATGCTACACAAACATAGGCCGAAATATACACACATGCACAAACAGGATCCTATGGACATGCACTAATGGAGAGGTCTCAGAGTGAGGGGGCTGCCCACAGGGGGCACGCCTGAGCTGGTGGGGGGGGTTAGGTGCCTTGCTCAAGGGCACCTCAGCAGTGCTCAGGAAGTGGACTGGCACCTCTCCAGCTACCAGACCAATTTCCGGACTTGGTCCGTGCCGGGACTTGAACTGGCAACCCTCTGATTCCCATGATTTTTATGTAGAACAATTATCAGAAATATTGGAAATATTTTTGGGGAAATACACAGATTCATGACCGAATACCTGCAGAATTGAAGATAGTCTTAGCTCTACTTTGGTTTACTCTAAGAAGTGTGTATTTGTATTATAATAAGCCCTAAGAAAAGTGGTGATTATAAACATAGCATTTGCATTATATCCACTACACTGGGTGATTTGACTCAACTTGCATTGCTAGGAAACATTATTTTTGGTTTAACTTCGACAAGATATGCAGACAATAGATGGTATTTTATCAGGCATCACCTTTGCAAAGGCTCAGGCAAGTGGCCATGAAAACACTGCATTAACTGAGTGGTAGGAGGGAATCATCACAGTGGTGGCAGTGCAATAACCACATTGTGTATAACCCTGACCACCAGCACGGTTTAGCGGTTTATGGACGCAACTGTGCAAAACAGAAAGATCTGAAATATGGGTCAATAACCATCAAGGAACATAACGTGTACACAGCTAAGCTACAGTCTGTAACTAAAGTCAGTTAAGATTAAGTATTTCTGCCAATTCAAATTGAGGAAGGAAAATCCACATTTGTCATCGCCAGCATGATAGTATGCTGACGTTCTAGCTTTTAGCTGTGTCTAAATATAGCCTCCCATACTGTAGCTTCTAGCATGCCTATTGATTGGGTTTAGCTGATTCTGGAAATTTCCTTTTAATAACAAAAGCTGTTTGCTATTTTATATAAGTGGAATAAGATTATTCTCTGTTTTCATAGACAGGCTGTGAACTAAGAAATAGCATTAGCTTCTAGGTTCTTAAAACTTCATTTTAGGAACACTTGGCTTTTTTGCAACCCAAATGATGACGCTACATGACACAAATAATTTCAACTTTGGGCCAGATAATAATTGCTGTTAAGTATGACATGTCAGACACAACACTCCTATTAAGTGTGTTGTGTGTTTCTACCTGTTGTCATGTGTTTTTCTCTATGTGTATCAACCATGCAAAGCTGTGAAAACAAATTTCCACCTGGGGGACAATAAAGTATTGTATTGTATTGACTATAGACAGCTCAAAAGTTTAATTTACATCCTTAGCCTTATTGGAGGTGCTTTTAACTTACACTTGATGTCTAGAGTGATGAGCCTCTCGTAGACCAGTGTAGTGTTGGGGTAGTAGACCCTGCAGCCCAGCAGCTGACCATTGTGCATGGGCCTTGGCGTGAAGGTGAGGGTGCCAGAGAGCACAGCTGTGTTGCTCTCCTCCAGGTAGTCAGAGCTGAACTCCGGGTCCGGCAGGTAGTCGGTGTACATCCACTGGATCTCAGGTGTCATGTCAGGGCAGTTGTCAGGAGCGTAACATGTCAGCTCCAGACTCTCGTCGCTGACAATCTCCTCTGGGACGTCAATGTTTGGTTGATCTGGTGGACAGGAACACAAACACTTTTTTAATGAATAATAAAAACAGGAACTTAATATTGAAAACAGCATTTTATCTTGTTGCACAGATGCAGGAATTAACTTGAAAACTACAGCAAAAATTGGTGTATTTTTTAAGGTTTTAATTTGGGGATTTTTATGCCTTTATTTGAGAGGAAGGATGGTGGATAGAGTCAGAAATCAGGGACACGGAGAGAGTAGGGAATGACATGCGGGAAAGGAACCACAGGTCAGACCCGAACCCGGGCTACCGGCCTGGAGGACTGTAGCCTCTGTACATGGGGCACATGCATCAACCACTACGCCACAGGCGTCCCATATAAGCTGCATTCTTGAACAGTCCAATATCGTAACACAGAATAATCTGTACGGTCATATGTGGAATATGAAAAAAATATAATTTTTGATATGACCTAATGGTATAACATGCAACTTTCAAAGTAGATTTTAGCACCATTCTCTCAGACCAAAACAAAGGAACAAGTCGCTCCAAGGACTGATCTCCATTCAGTTATGTAGCCAAAGTTGATAATTTTATTACCTTGAAGTATTTTATGCCAATAAATTATTTTCTTCGGTTTAGAAAGTTGTTGATTCTCCTTGAATTGTACTCCTGCAACAGAACACCATTGGGCCTCTACATACAGTGTCCCTGAGTGGGCAGGACCCGCTGTCTTTCCAAGGATGTGGTGGCAGGGCTAACGGTTGTACAGGTAGGGGTTCAGGTGAATTGAACATGTTTGAGCATCTGGGCGAAATATAAACAAGCTGGAAGAAGTGCTGTCCTTGTGCAAAGATCTGAAAACAACAAGCCTAGAGGTGGTTCAACTTCACTATTTGTTTTAGAAAGGCACTCCTCAATGATATTTGATGTCTGTTATATTAATGTTTAAAATGTCACGCATTATACCTTTAAGATATAACTAATAGATACTGTGACTAAATGCATACATAAAACATAATTAAATTTTACTGCTGATTTCAGGTTTTTTTTTATTGAACTCTGATAGTTGACTTACCAAGAACTTTGAGTTCAGAGAAGTCTGGAAACGTGTACATGTTGGCTCCACCGAGGTCGGCGCGAAAGTAGTACCTCCCTGAGTGCTCTGTGCCGATGTTGTTGATGAGCAGAGTGCAGTTCCTCTGGTGCAGGTCGCCCAGCAGCTTCGTGCGGCCTTTGTAGCTCTCGTGCACGACGTCCGTTCGTGATTTGAAGACAACAGGAGGGAAGAGTTGAGGGTAGGGCTGGCCAAAGTACCAGATACCGTGAGTGCCACGGTACGGCCTGATACCCGACGGATACATGAAGGTGCACGGGATGACCACGCAGGAATTTGTCATGGCTGAGATGTCCCGAGGCACCCAAACGTTCCACTGGCAACTGGCATCTGAGAGAAGTTCAGAGAGAATCAGATCAGTACGGTTACAGAAATCATCCTGCATGGTGTAGGTTCAAAGGAAGGTTTACTAAAATGTCTACTATCAAACGAAGAAGATACATTTTATTACCTTTGACGAACAACAGCAGTGGTAAAAGAAGCTCCAAACACCACATGTTCTCTGCTCAACGCTGGACCACAGACCTCTGAAACACATGACATCCTGTCAGCTACAGCACACGCATCATCAGGAGAAACATTTTCTTTCAAATGTCTTGATGATGATACTGCTGCATGACTCATGTACTGCATCTAGCTCCAAAAATCCTAAAAACACTCAAATGTTTCTGAGATTTGTTGATTAAAATCTCTGGTTTGAAAAGAAGCACATTACTTATAGAGTTACAGAGAGAAACAAAGAAGTTCCCTCTATTGCAGAGTTTAGGAATTAGGTGATTTCTAGCCAACTTTGTGTCAAATTGTAACTGTTTTTAATTGATCTCAATGCATTTTGTTGTCTTTGCTTGTTTTACTGCGCTTGTAATCTCGACGGCATTGGAAATTAGGGAAACAGCGTCCTTTCAAGAAGGTTGGAAATGAAAAGAAATTCACAGAAATATTTGCGATTTAAAAAAATATATATAACAATGGTCATTTTCCACCATTGTTACTACATCATTGAAAAAATAAATTGCGTTCTGTGAGGTTTGCATGACAATAAGTGTTTTTTTTTGTTTGTTTTTTTGCCTCTAAGAAAAAATAAACTTTTCTTTTGCATTTGCCAACATGTCATCCCCCGGATGAAACAATGCTGATATAACTCTGCAGCCATGAGTCACACATAGCAGTCAGACATATTTATCTACAAAAACACTGTGATGCACTTTCTCTCTCTCTCTCTCTCTCTCTCTGTCTCTCTGTTACCCTGACAACAGAGAAAAACAAAGGAGATTATCAAGAGAAGAAGATGTGAGATGAATGAAATTTCATATTGATGTCAGAAGAACAAAGTAATATGGAAGATGAATAAACTGAAATTCAGGGTACTTTATACTGACATGAGAGAAAGGAGAGATATTTCTACCTAGAGCTGAAATTTGAAAGTATTACAGTATTCATTTGACTATTTTTTTAAGACATGAAATTCAAAATAAAATGTGAATTGATGGGTGGTGTTTTGCTTTATTTATTCGATTGCATTTAAAAGGAAAAAAAAGAATCAAGGGTTTGATTTTGTTTTTATGTGCTGCCCTATGGTCTTTGTCACTTATATTGTGTTTTCATGCTCTCGGTGCAATGAAAATTCCTCAGCAGCAATGAAGGTTACACTTTAACACGGACCCAAATCAGGTCGAGGGCTCTGATCTCGTTTTAAGTTACTTTACTTTTTATAAAGTCCAGATATTTAAATTTCTAAACCCTGTTCACACACATGTCATCCTGAAGATTTCCCCGACATCGTCCAGATGGGGTGCACGGATGTACACAAATTTCTAAATCCATTCACCCTGATTCTTTGCAGACTTTTTCCTGCAACAACCCGAGTAAAAAGTCTCCAGGGAATAGGGGTGAGCCGATTTGTGAATGCAGGAAGTAATAAACCACAGGGTGATGATGTTGTTTGTGTTGAGCCAAGTTTCACTCCTTTTCACTCTTGTAGAACATGAATGTCCTTAATTTGTCCACACATGGTGTAATTCAGAAGTACTCATGTTTTATAAGGAAATAAATTAATTATGAATTCAATTAAAAATAAATTAGGGATTTTGCCTATAGCGATTAGGTTTAATGCCTCATGTACAGAAGGTGCAGTTAGCAGCCCACTTTGCCGCTTGTTATTCCCCCATTTATGCTTTGATTTCCTACTTTATCAACTGTCCCATCCACTGCATAAAGGCATAGAAGCCCAAAAATAAATCTTAATAAAGGAAAGGAACAAAGGAACAGATATGATTTCAGTGATATATGATATCTTAAAAGCAAAACCGTCAGGTCAAAATATTAGAGAATAGGTTGAATTTGTTCCCTGTAAAAAGTAGACATCCAGCAATTACAAATATTCCACAAAACATCCTCTACCTTCACAAAGTCTAACTTCTTCTGCAGACTAGTGTAAAAATGTTTTTACCTTGAAAACACTGATGGTTGGAAACAGACAGGCGCTCTGCAGGACAGCTGGTCAGCAGCTCCACTAGAGGGCGTTCACTCACACCCAGACAGTCGGACAGCCTTCTTCTCTGTAACAGAAAATGAAGTGACATCAGCAACCATCAGGCGATGACATCACTCACAGTCCCCTCACTCGCACAGAGGCGGAGTAAGTCACACAAGCTGAGCGTCAGTCAGCACCTGTTTGCTGGCCCTCAGTAGAGTCACTCATGATACGCTCTCCGTGCGTAGGATCGTCCACTGAATGAGCCTCACTGTTGGCTGAGCTCTGACGCAACGCCAAACTCCAGTCACCATGCATCACGTCATTGGTGGAGTGCTGACACTATGTGTTTACTGTGCAAGAAATACACCAGTACGTGACAATACTCAGTGACAACACATGTAAACAATGCCACTGCGTTTGTACGGAGAAGTAGAAAATCAGCTAAATGAAACTGGAAAAGGAACATTTAGTATCACAGCATCTTTAAGTCTGCTTTAAAAGTTTTCTAACTTGATCTTTCACAAGCTAGAATAACTACAAATGTGTCTGCTGTGTTTGGGCTCTCAGTTTAGAATCCAAACAGAGAGAGAGATTTTTTGGCATCATCCTTATTTCAACTGCCATTAACCAGAAGCATGATTACCGCTTATGGCCATGAGGTCACGACGATTTCAACTCTGTGTGTCGATAAAAATGAGCCATTTCACAGTGAGGCACAATGATGTATCATATCATCTCAACGTCAAAGTAAATACTTAAAGAGTGAATGCTAAAATGGTGCTGTTTTTAAATCAGGGACAGGATACAGTTGACTACAGAGCCCCTGAGGAGACATGGTTGAAAAAATATGTACATATGTAAAATATGTTTCTGCTCAACAGAAACTATCTCATGCTTATGAGAATGTCTGCATGAGAATATGCACAAGCGAAATGTTCTCATGAGTGCTGAAAAAGTATCTTGTGTGCATGCAATACCTTCTTCTGCTCAAGGAATAGTTTCTGGTGAGCACCGAAGAGAATCTTGTGTGCACCAGGAACTTGTTTTCTTTATTTTTGACTGTCTCTGTCCCTTTTGGTACTCCGATGACTTCAGATTAGGCCTACTAAATAAAACTTAAAGAACCCTAATCTGAACATACAAAGATAGAAAAGTAAGTTTGCATCATTATGCTCACACTGAATTGAGTAAAGAACTACTGAACTTAAGCTTCAACTTTAATCTGTTGTTATGTGAAATGACATTAATCCTGTGTGTGTGTGTGTGTGTGTGTGTGTGTGTGTGTGTGTGTGTGTGTGTGTGTGTGTGTGTGTGTGTGTGTGTGTGTGTGTGTGTGTGTGTGTGTGTGTGTGTGTGTGTGTGATGGAAGCAGCTGTTTCAGGTTTATCTCTTCACACATTGCTTCACAGAAAGTTAAGTGGCTTTACTTCATTGTTTTCATTTAGATGCACGTTACATAACGGAACCAAAGAGAGAAAATATCACTGCTCATTCAGACACCATGATATGAAGAACTACCTTTAAGCCATATTTTCAAATTTACATTAGTGCATAATCAACTTTTTTTTTGTAATGCTAAGAAATAGTTCATACTGGTATCCATTTTCAGATAATCTCTAGCAGATCATAACAAATGTATGATTTAACATCTGTAAAATATGATAACTCAGTTTCATACACATAAAACTATACCTAATAACTTGACCGATTAATCGGCCGGCCGATACTGTTGGTGGATATTGGCAATACACTCGACTATTGGTATCTGCAACAACTAGGTTTATTCAATTAAGGATTATTATTCATTTTATATGTTTTTTATTTATATCTGTTAAGTTTTTTAAGTTAAAATGTGTGTTTCCGTGCACTGTTGCTGTTCAGACCAATAAAAGCTTTTCTTCAATTGTAAACAAAATCTTGTCTTCGTTATGAATCTTTAACACAAGCGTTTGATGACAGCGTTTGTGTGTGTATATCCATATCAATCAGTCTCTAAATATTACAGATAGATCTAAGAAAGATATCGGCCGATATATCGGTACTGCAGTTTTTTTCTCTCCTTAAAATCGTTTCGGACCAAAACATCTCATATCAGTCAGCCATACAAACAACACTGAAAGAACCCCCCAGAACTTGTTTCAATACAAACTGCATCATCACTCTCCAACTGTTATTTCATTTTTACTTATAGCTCATGACTTAGCATTGGCTACGCATATTGTGTTATTTGATTATCAGTAAGCACACTTCTAACAAAGAGTTTGTAAAACTACTCATCTCTCCGTTTTGCAGTCTGAGGCAGGAACAGTTGTAAGAAATATTGCAACTCAGCAATTTGCACTACTTTTAATGATAAAATAAAATAACGTAAATGTACCTTTTTTGTTGGTTGTTTAGTTAATATTAAACATTTTAACATTGCTGTACTTAATACTGACTTGGTTTTCTAAGAAATTCAATCTATAATATTATGGTGTTGACAGTAACTTGGATGCGGATGTAACACATTGCAGACGTGAAAGCAGAGGACTTCTCCTCATGATGCAGCAGCCGGTGTGTGCAGATGGCAGGTCTTAGAGTGGATTGTGTGTTTTAGAGCATCGTGGTTAACACGTCCCAACCTCCCCCGGAAAACCCGTGACCAACATGTAGTCTCATGTATGAAAAATGTAAATAATTCTGTTGGTTCTAGGCTGCAAAGAGGACTGGAGATTTATCATCCTGCTCGTTATGCTGTTCCTACGGCAAAAATGTCACTGGTTTAAAGATATTTGAGAAGTTAAAGTAAGTTTAAATCAGTCGGCTGATGGCTGCTGAGGTGTATAATAATGATGAAGGACCCCATAGTTATTGATTTTATCAACTTTTATACTAAATTAAAAAGTGAATCAATGGTCACACTGCTTTAAGGGTTTGATCTTGCTTCTTCTTTCTGTTCTGTTTCAGCCTTTATTCTGCACTTTTTTTTTAAATCTGTTGTTTTCTGAACATAAAAAAATGATTTTATTGGTGAATTTTATTTTATTCTAACACGCATGCTGTTATGCTTTCTTTTAGCGATGTAACATAAAGGAGAACACTTAAGCTCAACAAATCAAAATTTTCAGATTAAAGGTCGACCCATTTTGAAACATTTCGACCCATAATGACTCTGCCTGTGTGCTTAAACAATCCTGACTTTTTTTTTTATTTCACACCATTGCGTCAAACTCCGACATCTGCACGACAACAAAAGGCCAAGAGCAGGGCGAGTGTTTTCAGGCCGTGCATCAGCATCAGCAGGAGAGAATAGAGCGGAGAAGCCAGGCAGGAGCACTGACACCACCACCACCAACTCCAACAACAACAACGTCCTCATTGATGGCGCAGACAAACGGCTGGCACAGAGCACTCAGCATACGTGTGCACACTTACACGCTCAACACTCGCACAAAAAACACTTGCCTCATACCAGCCTCGGCACCAGGATCCTGCTCCCTCTCAGTCCTGACTTCTTCTTCTTCTCCTTCTTAATCTCCTCTTCCTTGAGATCTCGCTCTGACTCCTGGATGTCAGAATCTATGGGTAGATACAGAAAGGGGAGATAAAGAGAGATGTGAGACGAGGGGAAAAGAGGGAGTCTGTCTGCGCTCTGGTTTACATGCGTCGTGGGCAGCTTTGAATATGCGTTCAGGCATTTCTCTAGCTGATCTTTTGGCCCACTCAGAATTCCTTTCTTCTGGTCCACCGTCGCCATGAGCTGTCCCATGTGTCTCAAGGCCTTGAATCCAGGGCCTTGATCGTACGCTTCCAGTTGAGGTCAAATCAAAACACGTTGACACGAGCTGAACTTTTCCATGCAAGTGACACAGACGACACAAGAGCGAACGTTGAGCGTTGAGGGAGGGATGACTCAATATCACTTTGAGTATGTCTGTGCAACATCAACATATGGTGAGTGGGAGGAATATAGAACTCGTGAGATGAATATGGTTATGTAGGTTGCACATTAACATTAGTTTGATACTGATTTTGATCTTGGAAATGTTCATGTGTTAACCTAAATCACATAATTAAACTCAAGGATTTGAAGCCAATGTTTGGACGCGTATAGATTTCAGAATTTCAAAATATCCTTCAGGGCACGATTATCGATCTTTCCAGCCGTATGCAGATCTACTATTTTTCCTGCAGAGGAATGTCTGTAGGCGAGGTGCACAAGCATGCATCCACTTGGAGGTCCAACTAGTTTACATATAAAAGTAACAAAAGGCGACTTGTCTATCCAAGTGGTACATTTTCCCCCTACTCTCTCATTGTTACATGTAGCATGAGTCACTGCGTGCGAAAGCCTTCAGGCCACCAGCCAAGTGATGGCATCGCCCCGAGTCGGTAATAACCTCAAGGGAATCCCTCCGTAGACAGCTTGGAGAGGAGCTGAAGACAAGAAAGCTGCATTGATGCTCTGGAGACGTGTTTAAATGTGGCATGCCATACCCCCCCTACACACACACACACACACACACACACACATGCAGCATAAGTCATGCCAACACAGTCCTCAGTGTGGGGTGTGCAGTTATGTGACCCTCCTCTGCAATCCCCGCCGGCCTGCTTGATGTCCTGCTAGGACTCAAGTTTGTGTGTGTGTGTGTGTGTGTGTGTGTGTGTGTGTGTGTGTGTGTGTGTGTGTGTGTGTGTGCACAAGCAGACAATGTTAGTGTCCAAGTTTAACAGATACATGTCAAGTTATTTACTGTTGTAGAAGCAAAAATAAGTAAAGAATCAAAAGAAAGATTCTTGTAACGATAAAGGCAAATCTCTGTTTAGAGCTGAAGATATTAGATAAGAGTAGGCTACATCTGTCCATCTGATTTATGTGCTGCAGCTTCTCTTCTTTTAAAAACATCTAAGGTAATCAAACATCAGCGTAATTGCATAATTCTACATCACGCTTCAGGGATACACGCTTTCGGATCAATCATCTGTGCTAAATCAGGCCACGACACCTTTTTATGAGTCATTGTACATTATTGAAACTGCTCACACAAACCCAAAAGGCTCACACAAACAAGCGACTGTGCCAAGAAGAACATTTTCATTGTGAATATCGTCTGCGGCCGCCTGTTGTACAAGGGCTTCGCCGTGGCTCTTGGATAAAAAAATAGAATAGCAACCTTGTGTGCAGAACACTGCCCATTGTGCGAGGGAGCAACTGGAGGAATTTTTCCGGAACAGGCCCGCTCACAGCTTGTGCTTTGCTGTTTGCCTGTGACGCGCGCTGGTCCATCACAAGCGAAAATACTCAGAGGAGCAGATGGTCTTAAAACATGACTGCTCCCCCTTCCCACACATGGCGCGCTGAGCTGGGATGAGCACAGCCCGCCGCGTACACACTCATGCACACGAGATACAAACATAAACACGGAGACAAGCCAATATCCATTCCCACAGTCTGTCCAAGGTTCTGCAGAAGAGCGTTGGCACAGAGACAGATTCAGACCGGACTTATAGTTAAAGAAAATAAAACCAATTCTGCAAACACTATTTGCGAACCCAAGGTGCATGAATTATTATTTCTAATGCAACATGTTGATGATATGCCAGGGTTTTGGGGGACATTTGATCTTAAATGCCTCTGGTTCTTGTTTTGATCCTGCTGCTGTAATCGTTAGTCCACATCTTTTATCGGGTTTCTTAGTGAAACTATGACTTCAGGTGGTATGAATGTCTTGAATGTCCTTACACCTTTACATTTGGTCTAAACCTTCTTTTTTTTCCTCATTTTAAAAAAAACAACTTGAAAAAAAAACAGGTCGCATTTGTGAATATTTGATTACAATTGGTAAGCATGACTCTGGAGTAAGCTTCAGTTAGCAGATCCATTTCTTCTACCTGGCAAACCCGGTGAATCCCCGGCCCAGTAAGGCAGATGGCGAGCCACAGGCCTCCTCTCCCATTAGAGCACTCGCTCCCTTCCGCTCCCAACAAAAAGGGGGCGACAAACAGAGCGGTCACCTGTTCAGCCACACAGACAGATCAAGTGTGGCCCTATCCCAACGCTCCCTAAAACCCTCCACTTGACTCGCTGTCACCGCTCGAAAGAGTGAGCATTAAATCTGCCAGCACTCCGGTCGGATTCTGGTGAAATCTGGAATCATCTTAGGAATCAAGAAAATGAAGAAAAATAAATCTTAGTTTTACACTACACATTCTCAATTCATCATGGCGCCAACCTTACACAATGAGTCACATTTTATACACAAACCTGCTACACACTTTCTCTCATTCTTTGAAAGTACAGCAACTGGCCAAAAGGGGAAGCTTTAATGGAAGGACAAAATCTGAAACTGAAATGTGTCACCACTGTGAAACATCCAAAACAGTAGCTCGAGGCTTTTGTTCAAACTCTGATTTTAGAAAATACTTTTGTCTCCCTTTCTGAAAACTGCGACACTGCTAAAGTTTTCACTATAAATCTTCTATTTGCAGATGTAGAGAAACACTATGGCCTCTGAAAAAAGTCAAGAAAAACTGTCTTTTGCTGGTATAATGGAGCAGACAAATAATTAAATTACTTGTTAAACAGTTTTGGTTGGCAGCGTACAGGGAGGCTGTTCTCGCTGCCGTCAGATAGCTGTTCAGTTGTTTTAATACGCTCCGGCAATTACAGGAACGGCTCATTGCTAATGGCTCAAGCAGACAAATCAGTCCAGTAATAATTGGCTGAGCTTTTAGCAGCCCTCGCTAACACCCATCAACACACACACTCACACTCACACTCACTTAACACACACAAAAAACACACTCAATCACTGCTGTGTGCACAGTTACCCATCACACTAACCGGCTCACTCATGCATGCATTCATTAAAGCACACACACACACACGCGCACGCACACACACACACACACACACACACACACACACTTATTCATTACCTAACTGAGTGTAACTTGTGACTCATCCAACAATCTTTTCACTCGCTAACTTCATCACTTCATCTTTGAACGCTCACGCAAACATGCACACACTCATCCAGACTGGAGGTGTTTGACCTTAAAGATCAAAACCAACAAAATTAGATAGATAGATAGATAGATGATAGATAGATCTGTTCTCCGTGTTCCCTGTTCTATGTGCACAAATCTGCTTTCTCCTGCTTTTTTTCCTCCAAAAAACTCTCCAATTTCAAAAGCTCCTAAGGGTATAAAAGTTCAGATCATAAAAAAAAGCGCTGCCGCTCACCTGTGCAGGTGACCGTGGCCGACCTCCAAGCGTTCAGCAGCTCCTGTTTCAGCAGCCTTTTTCCCTCTGACACTCACATGCAAAGCACCACTTCAGCCGGTTGCCAGCAAGACCTCTCGCCACTCTCTGTACCAAGCCCCAACAGTGAAGAATAAACTGCCCCCCCCCCACCCCACCCCCCACCCCACCACTACCGCCACCATCATCACCATCACCATCACCCCTCCCATATGAAAATGAGTCCTTCAGTGTAGCAGCATTGTTCTAAACGCTTCGCCCCAAGGCTCAGCCATTCATAAATACACACGGGGGCCACAAAGGGCCACACTGTTCCCCCTCGTCCCAACAAATATGGGTGAGGCTTTGAGCTCCGAGGTCTTTCTGTTCAACCAGGCTTGTATGGTTACGCTGGAAGGAGCTGAGCATATTCGATCATTTTGGATTGATGGAGAACAGATCCACATTTTTTTAGTGAGGTCAGTGTGACAGAAGACAGGAAGTGAGTTTGGGAGGGGGAGATCCAGATGATGAAGACCGATAGGGCCAATATGAGAGACAGTAGCAAGGGAACCAAATTGTAAATTAAACACAGAATCACTCTAGTCAACACTTCAGAGACAACTTAAAAACTGTTTTGCATATCGCACTTAAGATGTGTTTTAACAGCGTTCAGTACAGATCATTTTCATTTACTGCCAAAAAAGAATCCTAATTCAACTAACATAAAGTGTCTTGATAAAGAAGTGACCTATCTGCTTTACTTCCTGTATACAAATCCCGTCGTTTCCATAGGGCAATGGAGAATACTTTTAATTATAGACTGATTATTCAATCAGTCGTAGAAAACACCTATCAACAGGTTGCTCTGCCATGATTGAAATGCAGTAATAAACAGCAAAATGAAGATAATAATAATAACTTTGTTTATATTGATCCTCTAAAAACAAGCGTTTACAAAGTTCTTTGACAACTTAAGAACTTTAAAACACAAGAAACTGGGTGCAGATGGCCTAGCAGTTAGGTTGCAGCTCATGTATGGAGGCTGAAGTCCTCCAAGCAGGTGGTCCGGGTTCAAGTCCGACCTGTGGTGCCTTTCCTGCATGTCATTCCCCTCGCTCTCTCTCTCCCTGGTTTCTTGCTCTATCCACTGTCCTTTCAAATAAAGGCAAAACGCCTTGAATCACAAATTTTGTGGCTTTTTTGGGCTGGAATACAAAATTTGGACCAAAAGGAATATTTTAGTTCAATCAAAAGTATCAGAAAACATTACTTCCCTAGTTATGATCACAACTTTAAAAGGAGCAATATGTATTTACTGAATTAAATCATAAAATGACCTTATATCATTAGACATTAAGGAAACATGATATGCTGAAGTGCTGGCATCTCTGACAACAATGCAGCAGCCAGTATGTCCTCCTAAGTTTCTATTCGGGTCCTGAATAGTTTGGCCCCCCCCACACGGCTGTTTTGCGAGGGGCCAAGTGAACTGGTTCAGTTAGAAACTGATTGTACCCGACCTAAAAAGCCTCTGTATGTTTCTAATAAGCTCCATGAGCAAAAACGTGGTAAAACTAGGACCAATATTGCAGATGCTTTTTAAAAAAAAAATGGAGAGGATTCAAAATGGAAAGGTTTCAAGACCGATGTAGAGCTGGCTAAACACTGAAGCTTTGGTGTCCATGACATGGCAACCTACGTGCACATCGACTCTAGGAAGGAGGGGGCGGGGGGAGACAGCTCTTTCCAATGTTTTGAATTTGGACTGCAGTACCGATTTCAAACGCTAGGTGTCAGAGTTCTTGACATGAACAGTAATTACAGGTAAGACACTCACTATTACAATTATTCAAAATGACGTCAACACACTGGTAGGGCTAGATGTTGTAAATGTAATGATTATGTCAAACTTGAATACCTTTGTTGTTCTTTTTATCCAGCTACAGATGTAAAGATGTAAACTGCTTTTGGTTTATGGTGATGCAGACATCTCTGATGCTTCAGTTTGGTCATTAAGAAGCACCGAACAGCATTTCAGATTACCTCTGGATATAAATTCTGCAGTGTGTGGTATTTGTTGAACTGCTTCACACTCGTCCCTATTCAAATTAACATTAAACAAACAATCCTGTCAAACACGAGGATACTGTTTTAGAACCAAACAGTTATTGTCTTTTTGTAATTAGATCAACCGTCTGTGGTGTAGTTCAGTAAAGTGTCTGCTGAACAGGAATAAATTAACCAAGTCATATTAATGCTTCTGACGCTTGCACTAGTATTAAAGGTTTTATCTACACTCACTCAAAGCTACAGCTGGTGCACCAAGTTTGGTTTGATAACATCTCAACTGTGTCACAGCTTGAACCAATCATGAATCATCATTGTTTGTTGTATGACCGTGTTGGGTGGTCTTCTTTGGCTACACAGAGAAACACTAGTGTGTTCTAATTTACAAGGCTGTGCTAGGTCTGCTTCCCTTCGTACCTTGTGACCTTCATCAAACAGAATACCTGAGGTAGCTGAGATCGTTCTTACTGTCTGCTCAAAAGGTCAGAACTGAACTGGGGGGGGAAAAGGCGGGAAAGGTTTGCTGCTCCCTTTTCTTTGAATGACTTTAAAAAAGACCTGAAACTTAAATGAGTCTGGTTGTAGATGTTCTGCCTGACATATTTAATTTATGATTGTTGTCAATTTTGAAATTTTTGCTGCTTTATTTGTACCTAACGTTTGTACTGCTGCGTCAGTCAGAAACTTTGTGGTCCTTTTTTAACTCGCTCAACTGAGAGACTGTTTGTCTGTGTAGGTTCTCAGTCATCCAGGTCATGGTAAATGTAAGGCTTGATCCAAAGGCAACTCGACTTGGTTGAAGATGTTTCATCTATTGTAATAAGTAAGGTCTTTTAACCTGCTCTTTTGTAATGTTAACAGACAAAGAGTAAGGTATTTTACCTGCTTTTTGTAAAGTGTCTTGAGATAACACTTGTTATGAGTTGACGTTATACAAATAAAATTGAATTGAATTGAATTGAATCTATCCTCCGAAACGCTTCTTCAGTTCTAAACTTTCTGGTGGACGGAGCTTGAAATGTAAGCCTCTGTGGATCATTAGCATGCTAAAGACAATGGTTCTCCAGGTACCTCATGCCAGTAATGACCAAGAAAAAAAATGCTTTAAGCGCTAGTACAGCATATTTTTGGTACTCAAATTGAGCCCTTTTTCCCTTATGGACACAAAAGGCCCAACACCTGCCTGTAACTGTTTTAATTGATTTTATATGTCGACTAATTATAGCTATTTTACGCTTTTAAATTGTTCTTAATTTACAATATATATTCTGTTCTTATTGCTCTTTTATTTATTCTATCTACTGTGGTAGCTTTAACTCATTATGTTTGTCATTCATGTATGTATTCTCGGCATCATTGTAAATGAGGGTCACCCTCAATAACCTCTGTGAGGACTTAAATAAAGCTCAATGATTATTTTTATCTGTGCTGCTGCCTGTGCTCCAGGACACACTCGTAAAGAGATTCTTAATCAGGTTTCTCTCCTGGATAAATAAAGGATGATGTCACAGTTTGGTTAGGTTTCATTTTTTTTTACTGTTTCCATTATGAATTCATAGTTTTAAAGTGTGTTTTATGTTTTTTTAATGTGCCATCTTGTTTGAATGTATGACTTTGTGTTTTAAATATATGGGTGGGCATTTATTTGCAGTCAAAGACACATTTCTGCCTTTGCATACAAACGCAGACAACAAAGTACAAATACAGTTTAGTTTTCTTTCCCTACAGCTCTGCCATCACTATAACTTAAACATTTTCAGCCCTCCTGATATTAAACTCATATTCCCCTCGTAACGTTTATCAAAAGGTAACCTGGGAAACCTGATATAAATTATGAAATTGGGATTTTCCTGCCTGTGGGTTTTACATAACGCTGGTTTTTAAGGTCTGGGAAGAACTTTAAAAAGTTGCCGTTTGGTTGTTTTTGGGGCAACTTCACATCCAAATGGGAAACGAGTCAGTTTCTCCTGTACAGTTTAGTACACATGTCGTTGAGCCTTAACATTGCATTAAGGATGTTCACACAGTTGCATGCGTGACAGCGTAATGAAACCCCAACACTTGTTAACACCCCCCCACCACCCCCCCCACCCTCCTTCTCCTCCTCCTGACACAGTGGCCTTTGTCTCCCGAGACCTTCTGGGGCAGAACAGCTCAGCTCGAGCCTGACACCGCACAACACTGGGAAGTAGATGTGCACAGATAATTGTCTTTTAATCACAACAATCCCCTTTTCTCTGCCCTCGCTCGATTGTTTCTGTCTCTTGTTTGGCATTTCTCACTCCGTTGTTACTCTTGTGGCTTTTAGCAAGTTCGACCATCCACATGGAGCGTGTGAGGTAAAGCTATTGTGCTGTCAAAGAAAAGATGGACCACATATGAAGACAGGACTTACATCATAAAACTGCTTTCTTTACAAGTCATATACATCCCAAACAATAACTTACTCTGTATTTGACTTTCACTGAACATGAATTTTCTGATCATACTAAACTTTCACTTGTAAAAATCTGTTTAGCATTCTTTTGCCTGTCTTTAGTCAAGTTCTCAAGAAAACATCTTGTCACAACCCAGGCTCAGTGAGCAGGGGGACCACACAGTTATAAATATATTTAAACAATAATCATTTATTGAAAACTAAGGCAAAACATCCTAATAAAAGAATCTGCAGTCTGTAAATCAGTGCTCATTGCAATGATGACTGTGTGTGTGTGTGGTGTTGTGGAGGCTAAACAAAGACCACAAACCAAAGTCAGACAAGATAGAGAATGAGAGACCAGCTTGAATACTGAGGCCCTGTCTGCCCAGGAACACAACATCGAATTAAGAGGCTCCGCCCCTCTCTACCTGAAGGCAACCTGAGAACCCCGTTCACGCCATAATTAGTAAGCCGTGCAGAAGTAAGAAAGTAGGCATGGCCTGAACATCTCTCATTCTCTAATATGTCTTTCTTTCATTCTTTTTGTGCAACACATGTAATGCCTATTGTCTGCAATGTTTGCATCTTCTCCCATTTTAACAAACTGTGTTTGCCGTTATTGCCAATCGCCGGCAGTTCATCTCTTCTTTTTTTTAAAGATTTATTTTTGGGCTTTTTGGGCCTTTAATGAAGAGATAGGACAGTGGATAGAGTTGGAAATCAGGGAGACAGAGAGAGCGAGAGAGTGGGGAATGACATGTGGGAAAGGAGCCACAGACTGGATTCGAACCTGGGCGCCTGCTTTGAGAACTATTGCCTCCATACATGGGACGCGCGCACTAACCACTGCGCCACCAGCACCTCAGTTCACCTCTACTTCACAAGATTTATTTTTCAAGCATACCCTGGCCTAGTAGTCCCATTAAACATGACAATCGTATTACTTATCACTAGCAGTTGGAGTTCATTAAAACATTTGATGTAAAAGAATAAAAAAATGATATTTTTACAGTTTGAAATGATGGCAGTTTGGTTGGCTTGAGGTACCAACAATAGATACTTTGGGTTAAAATATGATATTTCAAGAAAAAGATATAAAAAAGGAACTTGAGTGGACTTAATCATAATTGACAAGCTTCTTCCAAGCATACACCTCAGTCATAGAAAGAGTTTTCCTCAAAACACTCAGTAATGAACTCGATGAAAATGTACAAAATGACCCGACTACTAAAGGTAACAATGTTTTAAAGGCCGATGGACGCTCGTGTTAAACCACACGACTGGTTTGAGTTATTTTTGCAGAGCATTTCTCAAGGCCGTTTGACAGCTTCCATGGGATTTATTCTGCATCTAAGCATGATCTTAATACCAGAATCATCCCGCCTACTTTTAACCTGAGCTGAATAAAGCAATCAAAACAATGAGATCACCTGTGAAGGTCGCTGGGTGTTCAAACGCCCCCCCAAGATATTTCAGAAAGGCATCATCAAACAGCTCAATACACAGTGGTGCTTCTACAGTCTGTTGTACTGTGGGCCCCCTCCAACCACCATTGTGCTGTTTTCACTCTCAGACAGAAAATTCCTCTTCATTTTCCTTCAGCGATTTTAACAGGAATGATGCACGAGATGCTTAGCAGGGCAACGAGAGGGAGGTTTCCTACTGTCATTGCAAAAGTTGAACTAATGCTGTGGTTTAAAAGTTTGTCAGCTTGCCTGTCGACAAGCAGCACCTCTGTCAATACAGGGCTGTTCTCCATCCTCTCATCCTCAAATCCAGTTTCAAACGCGAAGCAGCTCAATAGAAGCTCAAAATATGAACAAGTGAGAATTACTTTCTTACATGTTGGATGTAGAGTTACGATTAAACTTTTAGGAAAGACAAAAATAGTCTATTCTTTACTTTGCATTGGCAATGATTCTCCTCTCTGCACTAAGACTAAAACACACACCGGAATCCAAAAAGAGTAAACACACACACTCAAACATGCTCTTACAGTACAGTATCATGATGTAGACACAGAGACTGCTGGGGGAGAGAAAGTGTATGTGGGTGGGTGACGGTGTTGTTGGGATTGTGCTGGACGGAGACAGCTGACAGAAAAGCACACTGAGAATGGATCCATTGTCCCTCCGTCCACTTTACTGGACAGAGGCAGAAGATGGCTACCGTTTGATAAACTGCTAGATATGGTAGCATTTGGTGTTTTCATCTCCCAACCCAGCAGGTGTCCTTTTATTTTATTTTTTACCTAAATCAATTTGGATTCAGCTTCTACTGCTGGAAGAAAAATAACCAACAGCAGCTTGAAAACACACAAGGGATGTAAAATGATGTTCCTGTTATTACTGAATTAACATTTTGGAGTTGTTTTAATTTCACTATAAAGAAGACAATGTTTTCATTTTAAAGTTCACAATCTAAGGGAAATTGAAAGCTAACGAAGATGTTTGACTCCCACCAAATGAGATCAGTGTAAATATTTTGTTATTTGAAATAAATTCAACATTAAGTGCCTGGACAAAATGAACTTGTGTAAATCAGTGTTCTTGATGAAAGACAAAACAAAAAACACCAACCAGAATTTACATTTTTAGACACTTCAAATCCATTATTACCCCTTTTCTGAAGATTATTTCCTTTTTAATATAGATGGTCATGGAAATAACAGGAGTAAAATGTACTGTTTCATAATACAAAAGTAATTTTAGTAACTCTGCTGCCTCTGACAAACACCCAATCATAGTTTAGGATTTTGCTTGGCACCTGGGATGGCCAATCATATTTCAAGGGGGGCCCAAGTCCCCTTTTTGGCCAATTTACGAGGTTAAAAGTGTTTCTTATGTGGTCAGTATGCCTATAATATTGGGTTAGATTAACAGAAGTTGTCTGTCTTTTAATGTGGAATATTTGACCCAATTCAGAGTGTACAGCCATGACATGCTGCCCACCCTGTGTTATTTGGGATTTTTATTCCCAAAGGTGCATCTAATCTCTAACTTGTCCTACTTGGCCTGAGTCCCCACATTGTGCTCCAAATGTCATTGTGACGCTCGGATTGGAGTAAGTTTTAAATAAATGCCATTTACAAAGGTTCTCTCCATTCCAAGATAATGACACACATTTTGTAGCAATGCAACATCTTAGAATCCGCCAGTATGCAGCTCAAATAGTTTTGTCTGTGCTTTAAATTAACGACATGAACAATAGTGAAACGACAAGGCAACGAGCAATGACTGACACGTATCTGCACATAATGACAGAAATCATCATTGTGATTACAAAAAGTCTTCGGCATGCTAATTAGATGAGTCAGCATGAGGCGGGTATGAAAAGCTTTTTGTTTTCTTTGGTCAAAAATGTCAAAAAATTCAGCTTTTTCAGTCCTCAGTCTCCAAACATTATCAGGTAAATACATCAAAATGATGATTCAAACATGAGAAAAAGCTAATTCAGTTCATGCATCATCGCCAGCATCCATTCAAAGCATGTGCATAAATAAACATGGACGTGTTGCCATGTTAAACTTTGCATAAACGAGCAGTGAACTCCAAACGTGCATCTCACCACTGTGACACATCTCCCTCTTAATGATTTTAAAACTTTAAAGCCCTGATATTTAACTTAGTCTAGTTCTGCAGCAAAGCAAACATTGAAATTTAAACACAAAGAGAGAGAGAGAGAGAGAAAGAGAGAGAGCGAGAGAGAGATGACTCAGGAAGAAAGAAAAAAGCAGCAGCATGTTGGGAGATAAATAATAATTGTAGATCAGAGAGAAGCAGAGCTCTTACCTTATCAGCTGATCTGGAGCCAGTGAGGAGCTCAGAGAGGCGTCTCCTCTCCTTCAGCATTTGCTTTCTCCTCCTCTCTTCTCTCTCCTCTCTCTCTCTCTCTCTCTTTCTCCGTCAGCAGATTGGGTCTTTGGCAAACAGAACCTGTGATGGAAGGAGGAAGGGGGCTTTCAGGTTTTCATATTCACTCATTTGTTTGTGCGTTAAAGGAAAGTTCTGTTATTTTTTTATAACTTTTGGTGACAAATGTTAAATTTGGGGTCATTTTCAACCATCATTTCTGTGATAATGAAATTACTGTCAATCATTTCTGTTGTTATAAGAACACTATAATCACTGAAGTAACGACTGAGGTCCGAGAACGCAGAAACAGTCACTGGAATAAAGGGCGAGAAAGTCAGACACGTTGTAAAAAAAAAGCAAACAGTTTGGTCAGAATATCTATTTTTAGAATGTCTGCTTGAGACTGGCTCCAAGAGCCCCAGAAGTCACATACACACCACATTCAAAAAAGCAAGTTTTCACAGCAGAAATGAACATGTTCACAGCCTGGTTCAAAATGAGGTTGTTCTGATTAGTTATTGTCCTCATGGGCACACACTGTAGAGGGTTTTTTTTTTTTTTTTACAACACATCTGTTTGATGTTATGAACGGTTAGGCGTGTAGGAGACCTGATCAACAGGTGGCCGCGATGTAACCCACCTCAACTCCAACTGAGACAGGATTTCTAGCATGGCGGCCGCCACTGGTGAGCCTCCAGAGCCGCCTGCAGTAACATATGACGTCACTCAGGCTTCATGCGTTAACATTGACAGTCTATGTTAAGGTGGTATAAAAATCTTACAGTGTCAGAAAGATGCACTGCGTTTGAATAATGGACAATTAAATTGCAAAAATATTTTAAAACTAAATCAAATAAGTGGTTAAGCATTTGTGTAAGGTTGGTTGCAAATCCATTGAGTGTGCTCAACGGGAAACTAATGAGCTGAGAGTGTAGGTGAAGGTGTTGTTATGTCTGTGTGACTGTGGCCTTCACTTCAACATGAACATGTTGTCTGGTAATAAAAACACATCAAACATTTCAAGAATCTCCTGCGATGTCAGAACACTGTTGGCGTATGTCTGAATGCTGCTGTTGTTTGTTTTTTATTGGTAGGCTATAAAACTGACTTGCCCTTCTGGGATGAATAAAGTTGTTTGAATCTTGGTTAATCTGTGATTTCTTTCAAAACTTCATTTCCATTTTGATCTCAAGAATCATTTTTATTCTCTCTGGCAGCTTTTTGGGTGATAAACGAACGCATCTCTCCACTGACAGTTGTTTTGCTCTTTGGTCTCATTTGAGCTTTGATTTGATCTTTTTCTCTCGATTTGAACTTCTTAAAAAAAAAAAGTTTTGTCGTCTTTAGTCAGCAGTATTTTTCAAAGTACCTTGACACTTGGAAAATACAGATTGGGAGAGAGAGAGGTTGGAGCTGTGAAGGTTTAGGGTGTGCAGTCGGTGGCACTGAGAGAAATGTCGAAACTCTAGGATCAAAACAAATTTGAGACGTTTTCTCATGAATACCTCTGCCTCTGCTGCATCGTTATTCTTTAAATCTGGCTCTTGTGAGTCTCCAAACCTTATGGAAGTGCGAGAATAAATCGTTGGAATGGTGAAGGCGAGTAGGAAAAAAGTGTTTCTCAGCTATGTTTTATTTTTACTCAGTCGATGGATCACGGTGGTTCAAAGAACCTTTATATATCAAAAGCTTGATGTAACTTTTTCTTTCATAGCCGTGCACTGCAGGGGAACAACTCTTTGGTACCAGAGGAGAAAAGGAGGATGACTGGTTGCTTAATGTGGTCAAAGTAGAAGAAAAAGTAAAAATTGGGTGCTCTTGATGATACACTCAAAAAGGCACGGCAAAAGGGGGAAAACCTGACACTCCAAGCAAGAAAAATTGTAACAAAGAGGAAGGACTTATAGGCCTTAATTATAGTGGCCAAATCATTAAAAAGATTTGGCTAAATAATTGAAAAAAAAGGCCAACATGTGTTGTCCAGTGAGGTCTTAATCAGGGCTTGAAAAACCTCTCAGGTGTCTAAATTTGGGCCTGAGCAGCAGAAGGAGTCTATCAGTGGGAATCTCCAAGCCCAAAGGAAAACACAATTAAATAACATACAATTATATTTTCAGTGAGAATTTGTCTTGTACTGTTTCCTCTCTGCTGCCTTGAACCGTTAGATTAAAGGTAAAACAAAAATAAAAAAAGGAATCTAGCAAGCGTGGGCACTAAGGCGTTAGGATCCTATGAAGGTCCTTAAACAATACAATTATGTTGATTCATTTGCATTTATGTCATTCAACTTCACAAAGTAATGTTTTTTTTAGGAACATCTTTCTTTTACACTTACATGGTGAGAAGTTAAATCCTTTGGGGGCGCTGGTGGTGCAGTGGTTAGTGTGCTCGCCCCACGTACAGAGGCTCTAGTCCACCATGCGGACGGCCTGAATCTGACCTGCGGCTCCTTTCCCTCATGTCATTCCCCACTCTCTCTCTCTCTCTGATTTCTTACTCTATTCACTGTCCTATCTCTCCGATAAAGGCACAAAAAGCCAGAAAATAAATCTTGAATGTAAGGGGAAAAAAAGAAATGAAATCTTTGGATGTGCTTGGCGTCACTGGTCTGATCCGTTGACTGCAGTTCACTTTAACAGTTACACTTTATGAAGAAGAATATTTCCTTTTCAAATAATATTAAACTATTGGATGCTGTGTTTAAAGAATCTTTATTTTACACTTTGCACATGTAACTAGAAATGCCTGAATTTATTGTATTATTATTATCATTATTAATGTTGAAGTCCACATTAAGCTTCAGGTGTTTCAAAGACCTTTGTTTACACGTGTAGGTTTGTGTTGTTTTTACAAAAGCTCGGCCTTCATGCAATCACAGAAAGTTTGGTATTTCCAGAAGTTGCCACAGGAGCACAAAATGCAGCAATTAAAAAAGTAAAAAGCAGAAGCAGCGTGCTCCTTCCTGCCTCGTGTGCCCGCTCAAGATGTTCTCAAGACTTTCTGCACTGACATTTCCATTTTTAAATCCTGGCACCTGCATGCAGAGAAGTTGCTTGTCAAGGCAGGTTTACTGCTTGGGGCCCCAGGCCAGTAGGGGGCCCCCCCCCGAGGGCTGACAAACTTTATACCACAGCAGTGGCTCAAAATGTCCAAAGTTTTCAATGACAGCTGGAAACCTCCCTAAGTGACCCCCATCTGACAGCAGTCACTCTCAGTAAATATAGTATATGAATGAATGTTGCTCCTCAAGCATTAAATATGGAGAGACACTTAAAGTAAGCATTACATGTGATTCTGAATGTTATTAATATTTAGAACTCAGGAAATAAAAATTGTCTTTTTTTGTTGGTGTCAGATTATTTAAAACATTATGGTGATCAATGTTGGTAGGAGGGGGCGCCCTGTGAATATTTGCAGAGGGTCCCAACAGGCTCCAGATTCGGCTGCGTGTAACCAACATCACCGCTGACATTGTGTGGTGATGTAGGGATTTGTCGCACACACCTTGGTCTCTGTAAAAATCCTGAAGCGTCATTTGGAGACCTCGGGGTGTTGATTGACAGGAGGGAGAGCGTACAGAGTGAGAGAAAAAAAAAGGCCACCACTGTGGAAGACAAAAAAGGCCAGAAAACAAAAACGTTGCATGTTAGTGGGAGTTCTGAAAACAAGCCGGTGCCAGAGAGTCATTCTGACTGAGGTGAAACACTTGCCATAAATCATTTGCTGAAGTTTTCTTACCTACAGTGAAATCTTTCCGTCAGGAGAGAGTGTTCAGAGATGTTCCAGCCTGGGTCTCTTCACTGGACAAACACTTGAGTCTGACCTCCTGCTTTTCATATCAACAACCCAGAAAAGTACCACAGTAATAATGTAAAATATGTATTTCTGGTAATCCTCTGCATTAAAATGTAATGTCATTATATATTCAACAAGATTCAGAGTGGACATGGACATAAAGTAAAGGAAGAAGTCAAATGTGATGTAACAGAAAACCTCTGCAATCAATCCCAGTTTGTTTAAAAGGATGTGACTAAAAATTAAAAATGTCACTTTTAGTTTGTGCGGTTTCTGTTAAATACAGACGGTGGTGCTTTTAAATTAACATCTCTTTTATGTTTTACACTTTGCAAAGTATTACTCACTTTTATGATTGAAGGCATAAGTTGGACCGTCGTTCCTCTTTCTGTGTCAAACACTAATGGCAATATGGGTGGATTGTACTTCTTCAACTTTTAATCAAGTAACAGTTTTATTTTTAAATATAAATCTGACAGCAGATCAAAACAAAGTAAGAGACTAAACTCCTGATGAACACAAAAAATCCTTAATTCCCTCTGCAATAACCACCTTCAGCGAGGCCTAAATAAGAGTTTATCAGCCATTGTTTTTAACAGTCCTCTTTTAATGTGTGTACTTTGTGTGGTTATTTAAATGTGTTTTTTAAATAAGTTTGTCGAGTCTTTCAAAGGAGAATTCCTCTCACTGTTGGGACAATGAAGTTGATCTCAACTAATCTAAACTACAGTAGCTCAGTGTCTCATCAAGAAATTAATGAAAAACAATATTTATACTTATTTGGGTCATTTTTAAAGTTCTAAATCAAACGGCAATGAATCATTTGTATGTAACACGTGAAAACATCCAAAGAAATGCAGAATATGGTCGACATCAACTACACTGCTGCCTGTATCCTATGCAAAACAATTTGGCGCCATCTAGTGGCAAGACAGTGTAACTATAAACTGAACTGACAGTGGAGACTGACTTTATTGTAAAATTTGAGTTTCATCACATCACAATACGTTTACATTTTGAGTGTGTTTTACTGGTTAGCTGTACAATATCATTCTGGTTTGAACTAAAAATTGTTTTGTTTTTTTGGAAAAAGAAGAAAAAAAAACAACATTAATAAGAAGCACTCAAACAACATCTATATTGTTCACCAGGTTTCTAAATACATTGAGCACACTTTTACATAACTAAAAGCAAAGTTAAAATCAGTTCCTTTAAGTTTTTATCTTGTAAAAACATTTTACTTTTCACATATAAAGAGCCAACAAATCTAAAGACCCAGACAAGACTACATCAGCTGAATAAGACTACATCAAATTTATAAAAAAAAAACGATAAAGTTGAAACCAATCGGGACATCTCTAGTCATCAAGATTCAAACACCTTTACAGAGATATTCTATCTAGCTGACTTTCACATCTACAAGTTAAATTCTGTACAAACGTAAGGCACTTGTGGCAGCCACAATGTTTTTATACACGAGAAGGCCCGCAGCATTTCATCTGTGTGCCTCTCTGTTAGAAAAGCATTCATACACATTCAGCATCAAAGTTTAGTGTAAATTAAAAAACATTTTTAAAAAAAATCATCTCAGCAAATTAGCAGTGTGTCTAAATATTTACAGTCCGGTCCTTTTTGGGTTAATAAAAAGCTGCGGTATTGGAAGAGTTGCTCACGTCGTGGTGGTCTTTAAACGACCAGGCTCTCCCGACTTACAGCTCCGTTCTGAAAGACAAAAGAAAAACAACGTTCATTCTAATGTTATCACGTTATCTAAAGGCGTGTTCACGAGTTAATTTCCAAAGTCTGGAGGACTTACCTTGCGGAGGTTGGTTTTTTTAGATGATGACATACTCTCATCATCACTGTAAGGAGGAGGCGGAGGAGGTGGGTAGTCATCACGGCGACCCGGGTATCCAGCAGGCGGGTTCTGAGGAAGTGGTGGAGGTCCACGTGGCGCCCTGCCGCGATCCGAGCGGTCGCTCTCGCTGTCCAGTCGATCCCTGCTGCGTGCCCTCTGCTGCTCGCCCAGTTTCTTCCTCTCCATCGCTTCTCGCAGGAAGCTGTCATCATAATCATCTCGTCCGCCCCTGGCACCGGGACGCCGATCCCTCTCCAGGTCCATCAGATCGTCACGACTACGGCTGCGTCTCCCTGGGAGGTCGCCGTAGCCCCCTCTGTCTCCTCTCCGGCGGTTATCAGGGGAGTAGTCACGTCGCCTTCGCTCGTCCACGTCGCGGTCGTAGCCGCTGCGGGCACTGCTGCTCCACCCATCATCTGAACTGAAGAGACACAAAGCAGAAAATTAATCAGCGGTGAGAAGCGCTTCAGAGGAGTTCAGCGTAAGGTTTAAATATCGATGAGTCGTGACTTCCTGTTTGGAGCAAACCTCAAGATTAACAACCAGACTGATCGTAACAACTAGAAAGAGGTTAAAACTTCATCCTGTGTCTGTGTCAGCGGACATTATCTGTACGTACTACACAGAGGAAACTACTCACCCTCTCCTGCCTCTCGGCTCATCTGGACGCCGGTTTGCTGGGAGGTCATCTCGGCCGTAACGACGTACGATGTCGTCCAGGTTGTCCATGGAGCGTGCTCGTGCACGGTCACCCATGTAGCCTCCGCCTCGGGGTGGGTAATCATCACGGCGGTGTCCCTGCTGGGAAACACTGCTGATGGTGCTCATGGCTTCATCCCGGTCATAAACCGTAGCCAGAGGTGGCGGCTGGGATCGGCCCCCCCGACCTCGAGGGTCCAAAACATCATGTAGAGAACTGACTTCACTCATGTTATCCACTAAGAGAGGAAAAGACAGAGAAGAAGAGATGGTTAGTGAAAAAGAGAAACTTGAATGTTTTCTGGTTGAAAATAATCAAAGGGAGGAAGGAGGAAGTAGATACTGACTCACTTCACTCATATTTAGGAGTGTTTTAAGTATGAGATATTTAGGGAATGGGGTTTGGTCTGTAGCATCTCTAGGGGGCGTAAGGCAGCTGAAAGACGAGCAACAATACTGTGTGACGTGATTTAGAAACTCCTCTGCAGAAATCTGTCAAACACAGACGCTTTCAAGTGAACACTAAAACAAAATGTTGTAAGGAGCCAAGTTAATAAGTAAAGCTAGAAAAATAAACGGTAATAACCAGTTTTTACATCCACTAAAGACTTGACAATTGAAATATTTATATTTGAACACGTTACATACAGTATGGATAAATACATGTTTGAAAAGGCTGTGTTGAACCTTCACAATCTGCTGATCTCAGAGTCCACTTCATACTTATGGTTTTCATAAAGTACAGAACCTGTGCTAGCACCTGTGTCACTTTGAAATGTCATTACTGTGGCCCTCATAATCAACCTTAAGTGTGTACTTATGGTTTTTATTGCACAAGGAACCTACATTAGTATCTTGGTCACTTTATGATGAAATAATGATTTATTTTTAATTCATTTATTTATATTTTTGTTTGTTTTCTCGCTACTCCCCACGAAGTTCCGCACTTTAATGCATTACGCTGCCACGAACACATTCACACCTTTCTAACACACTATCTGAACATAAAAATCATTGTTTGACTTTCATCTCATTTAAATGTATTTGTCTCTATTGTTGCTCTGTATCTTTGCATATCTCTTGCTATTTTGTCCGTTTTATTTATTTATTTATTTTGTCTTTGTTCATTTGCTCTCGCTTTAGTTGTCATGTCTATGTATTCTTGTTTCATTTTGTTCACCTTATCACCAATAAAAAATAAATTAAAAATAGTGGAAACAAAAAATAAATAAATATATATATAAAATGATATTCACATTATTCACCAGTTAAAAAGTATATATAATTTAATAAAAAGTTAAATCAATCAAACCTTAAACTTTCTAAATTACTTCACACATTTAATCCAGTCTGCCTCATAAACATCCCTAAACTTTCCGAGCCTCTTAGTCATTCAAACTTGTATGAATTATGTAACACTGTGACTCTTGAACATACAGGCATTCCCCTTTTCCTGTTTGTGGTTCATTTGACTGAATGTGATTTTTGTGTCTATTGCTAATAGTACCCTAAATTATTGCCAAAGTTTTTTTTTTACTGTTTATTATTTCAATTATCATAACCCAGCTTTATTCAGCAGGGTCAATTTAAAAAAAACCAAAAAAAAACAGTACTCAGTCCTTCTATCAAACACTTGAGTTAGTATTCAAATCTTCCCCTTTTGTAAAACATCATCAAATGTATTGCTCTTAAAGGAATGATGTTGGCAGCACTTCCTCTCAAGCAGTAGTTCAGCAGAAACGCTTCACATCATTCAAGAAAGCTGGGTTTTTTTAACCATAGAAGTCTGGCGCTCAGCACATGTACTGTGAGAGTAGAAATAGGAAGTGATTAGTCACTCACTGCGGTTGTAGTTGGTAGGTCTTGACGGGTCCAGTTTCGACAGCTCCTTTTCCATGTAGTAAATGGCACGTGTGGCATTCCCATCGGGGTCAACCTGGATACGATATCCACTGCGAGCTGGTGAGAAGGAAACCAGTTATCAGCCTCTGCAGCGTCAAGCAGATATGGTAAATTAATGTGACTGTAAACGCATGTAAAAGCAACTTGTGCAATGGAGTCACGGCTCCTCTTTATGTTTTTAATACTTTGTTATTGATCCGAGTATTCTAACATTGGGCATTTACACATAGTGGAAGTGGGTCTGATTCAATATTTACTTTAATATTGAATCAATGTGAGGGCTGCAGGATCAGGTACATTTTGATCCTAATTGTGAAAGACACATGTGCAATAAACACAGCACACAAAACTTCTTGAAACACTAAAGTAAGAAAAAACACTCACTGTGGTCTCCTCCACTGTCCGGGTCATGCAACAGAGGTACCTGAGAGCCCTGTCCAACTACACACACACACACACACACACACACACACACACACACACACACACACACACACACACACACACACACACACACACACACACACACACACACACACACACACACACACACACACACACACACACACACACACACACACACACACACACACACACACACACACACACACACAGACACAGACACAGACACAGACACACACACACACAGACACACACACACACACACACACACACACACACACACACACACACACACACACACACACACACACACACACAATTATCGGGTGGGAAAATTACATGAAACCATTATGAAACTACCTATTCGACTTTCAGACCAACACCGACACAGTGTGTATGGGGACTGGAAATTACACTCACTTGAGCTGGCGGCGTCATATTCCCGCCCATAACCGTTTTGAGGAGGAGCATGGCCAGCTCCGTTGGGTAGAGGGAGAAGGGGTATACCAGGCTGGTTCATAAGTGGACCACTGTATGGTGGCTGAGCATACATACTGGGAGCATACATGGTGGGAGCATACTGATTGGGCAAACCTTTCTTCACTGCTTTTCCTGCCTCGTACACTGAGGAAGAATGAAACACAGCTGTTTAAAATGGAGAGACTGTACAAATGTGATTGAGTGAGGTGGTAGAAACAAATTTGCTTCCTGTCTTGTTTACTCAAGCTAAGCTATTTAGCTGTTTGTGATATCTACATTTGAGCCAAACAGGTTTCGGTGTGTAATAGATCTTCTCATCAATTTTTCTCTGAGAGGCTCGACAAATGTTTTTAAAAAAATGTCAACCACCATTTGGTGATTTAGGTTTAGTCTTACATTTATACTTATAAATAAATACAACATTTAGAAAGTATGAAGTTTCAGAAGCACTAGGGACCTGGGCCCAGGAATTTCAGTAAAGTAAATTCAGACAGTATGTTTTCCCCTTCCTGTTAACCTTATTGGTACAATTTCAATATGGCGGCAGCAGTAGCTCAGTCTGTAGGGACTTGGGTTGGGACTTTCCAAGTCTGAAAACTGGTCTGACAGCAGGAGAGGGGTGCATGTTCACTTCCTGAGCACTGCAGAGGCACCCATATGCAAGACATCGAACCCCCCTACTGGTCACTACACCTTTGTACTTTTACACTGCAACGACTTGGTGCCACCATTACGCCTCAGTGACAGTCATATTGAAGGCTACACGTTACAGGGTCATCATCACACTTTAAACTGGCAGTATGAAAAGAGCTAAAGAAAACATTGTGTTCAACACCCAGCTCTAGGTAACAAAAAAAAAAGAAAGACAAGGACTACATCGGTCTTCTGTTTGGTACTTACGCGCTCGTGGGCAGCAGCAGCGGTCGGGGCAGCAGGGGCAGCTGACGTAGCAGCAGCAGGTGTGTGGACAGCACTGACACCAGCAGATCCCGATCAGGAGCAGCAGCAGCAGGAAGCCCAACACAACCAGAACAACGAGGAGCCAGTCTGTATGTGGAGAGTGCAATAATATTAATATCCAAGATTTAAGACCAGACATTTTTCCTCCTTTAAAATTTTTACAAAGGTTTTGTTCATCAGTATTAAGATTGAAACATCCAGCAAAGACGATCATCATTTTGTCAGTTTGTCAGATGTGATGTGTCCTTGTTCAATCCAACTAGAAGCAATTTAGTCAGGGATTTCTAGTCACTGGCTTTAAATGAGCTGCAAAGCAATACTCTGACTGCCAAAAATAAAGCATCTTGAAATTGTATGATCAACTTATAAACAGAAATATATGGTGTGGATGAAAACACTTTTTGCAGTGTTTGGCCAACTGAGTGTTCAGCTGTATTATATGATGCCAGAATTTGTCACTGAGGAAGTGAGGAGCCGGTGTCTGTCTCTCTGGAGCGGGAGAGCTCAGCTTTCTCAGTAAATAAAGCACACATTGCTTTATAATGCTTCACGTCACAACATTCTCCATCAGACGGATTGGACTCTAACATGAAATGTGGCTTAAACTGTCTTTAAGTTCATTTGCAGCACAGAATTAAAGCTACAGGTAATATAGATTTTTATAAATAAGACGTAACATGAGCAGAGGGAAAAAAATGCCTGTCCTGGTTAGATTTTGTGTATGTGTAAAATTCAAAACCATTTTGCAACGAGGTTTAAAGCAAGCTCTGAAGAACTTTCAAACAGGAAATAGCAAGTGTGTTGCTTGAAGCCAACCATATTTATGCAATTGAGACAATGTGCATAAGTCTGCTTGCATTTTTTTGGAACAGACTCAAATCTGTGGAACCGAGGACTTCTAATCGTGTTGCCACGGTATCCAAACGGTTATTAATTTTGTTTATTTTAGTGATATGGAAGTTTAAATTTATTGTGTCAAGACAACTCTGAAACACAAAATCAAAATCAGTCGGTAACTCTCAAATTTTGAGTGTTAAGATCAAAAAAACATGGCCTCAGTGGTGAGGAGTCATTTCTTTAGGCTTTGTGAATCTGGAGAAACCGGTTTGTCCTTCTGCCCGGGGCATCACTTCAGTCTGCGTGTCAGTTCAGGCAGCACATGCCACAAAGAAACAACAACAGCACAGAACACTGTTCATTCACATGTAACTACTAAAATTGAAGCTGGATGAGCAGAGCACTCTGTGGAAACCTTTTTTTGGTGTGTAAGGAAGTGGTTCTCAGTGTTCTTTTGTTGCAAACAGGGAGCTGCAGAAAAAAACTGTCAAGTTAAAGAAAGAGAAAGAAAAATAGTTTTTAAAGGCAGAAGACTAAAGGGGAAAAGAAAAGTGTGAGTTTGTAACAAACAGCAGAGTTTGGTTTGTATTAAACTTCACGCTGAACAGCATGTATGTATACAAAGTATACAGGAACAGTAAAAGAGTAACAAAAGGTCACAGCCAGGGGTTTGAATTAAGTGTCATTGCAGGAACAGGATGTAAGGTCTGAACGTGAGTCAACAGTTACTTTAGTGGTTATTATTTTCTGAGACTGAAATGTATTGTATACGTATGACATCTACACTAGCCTTTTAGGAGTGTACCCAAATGGAGATTAATTTGTAGGCTTTACCCACCAACAGAATATAAGCAAGACTGTTAACATGAAAAGTTTGTCAGCCGTTCGTGTTCTGTTGCTGTTGTCTGACCTCTTCCGAAATACATCTAACATAAACCACAGTCCGTCTCCTGAATTCATCATTGAACAATTGCAGAAGAAACACCCCACCTAACAATAACCAAACTAAATAAAGTGGCTTGTACTACCTTCCATAATCAGTAAGTCAATCTCAGGCAGGAGGTCAGTAGTGTCTGACTTTCTCTCTGTGAAAGAAAGATAAAGCCACAATTACTTTAAAGTGCTATTTGTCTAAGTTTACAACTAAGTCAACAACTAATGGATTTTAGTCACTAGTAAGGTCTGGTGGTGAGTTTGATTTTTGTTCACTGTACTTCTGCCGACAAAAAAGCTCAACAAAATATCCAGAATAGTCTATCTGGTTGACCTTGACTTCCTGTTTTTTTTTTGTTGCAGGAAACTTTTTGCTCAACCCTTTATGAATGGTGAAATGAAAGTCAACGGAAGGAGAAGCATAGAGAGAAAAGAAAAAGCAAGTCTAACGATTAATAGTCTGCCGGTTACTTACCGAGAACGATAAGCTCTGTGTAGTCTTCTCCGTTTCCTGAAAGGTCCTGAGAAGAAATCACTGAGCAGACGTAGACACCGCTGTCGCCCCATGCCGTCTGTGCGATATTCAGGTCTGCATCTGTGAGAAAAAGATCCCCAGGTTAGACACTAAAAATGTAAGTTTCACACATCAATACATCTTTAGTTTGAGAGTAGGTCTGCACGATCAGAGAAAAATACTATCACAGTTTTTAAAGGGGACATAATATGAAAAAAAACACTTTAACAGTGTTTTTGAACACATATTTGGGTAACCTTTTGAGCAGGTCCACCATTTTTATTCTCGCTAGAGAAGATTGATGTCCACTAGGAAAACTCAGGGGGGAGCTAATGTCATTTAAAGAGACACACACACCAAAATGGAGCGTTCTCAGAGAGCTGGTTTATACAGGGTCACAAAACTCCTCTGGTGCTTGATTCATGTTATATTTTGACCAAAGCCCAGCACAGATGTTTCATTTAGATCACAGGGGGACTGTTTGAAAAGGTGGAAAAGGAGTCTAATCCGTCCTCTTTAATGTTGTTATAATGATATTAAGAGTTGTATCACCCACCACCATGATAACAGCCCACAAACGTAACAATCCACAAACCTAATAATACAAATGTATTTAGCGCAGGAGATGACATCAATTGGGTTTTATTTCTTTTTACGCACGCACACTTTCTATTTTGCACAGCTGTCTCATAAATTGCACGCTCGCTTTTTTTTTTTTTTTTTTTTAAACGTGTGCTCGAAATATGAATAAAAAGGAAGGCAAGTTATTAAACTGCACACCCTTGTTATTTTCCAATGAGCTGACTCAAACCCACTGGACGGTGTGTAAGTAAATAAACAAACAACAATGACCAAAAAGGCAATGTCTCATTTTCATATTACATTATTACAATTATGAACGCTAAAGATTTTAACCTTCCCCCTCCACCAGTTTAGGAGCGCTCGCTGTGGGCAGCCCCCTCACTTTGAAATCTCTCCATTAGTGCATGTCCATAGGATCCTGTTTGTGCATGTGTGTGAAGCATGTTCAATAACAGTGTGTAAAAATGTAATTCTTCCCTTGGGGGATCAATAAAGTATATCTTCTTCTAAATGATAGTGTTGGCCTGAGTACATCGTCTGTATGTTGCTTTCAGTATAGTTTACTTTCATTTTGCTTTAGTGATATTGTTGCAGATTTTAAAAAGCTTCAGTCCTATAAAAGACTTGTCAGAAAGGACCCTAAAAAGTGCTTAAGTTACAAAGGTCATGACTCGATACTGTTAAAGTGACAAATACTGAGAAAAAAGAAATACAACAAACAGCTACACAGTGATGTAACCATCACTGACATCAAAGCAAATTCTTCTCAAAGGTTCCTGCTCCAGGCTCATAAGCGCAGCAGTCAGTGTGGAACTTCCAGGAGGGCAGGCTGTACACTCACTCATCATGTAAAGCCCCTCAACCACTGACTGATTCAGGATGTATTCTTCTCATTAACAAAACAGACCTTGCATTAAACTTAAGGTTCTTATAATGTGAGCATGTGTCAAACAAGTCTTTAGATGTTAACCGTTAACCCTAGCTTCAGTGGGAGTCGTCTGTGGTGCTGTGCATTCTGGGAGTTGTTGTCTTTCATCCACATGAGCCAAAAAGACACTTCCTGCCTTTTCTCGGTCAAGAAGGCACCAACTTCAAAATGTTTTTCACATTTCTACTACATATATGACCCAATGTCAACACAGATTCATGTTTCAACAGGTGACCTATCCCTTTAATAAGTCTACAGAGATATTCTGAACATGATTTGTGATGTTCTGACACCATTGTACCTTGGCTGATGTCAAATACCTCTCTGATACTTACACACTGAAAATAAATAAATAAAATATACACATCAAGTAGCTCTAGGTGATATTCTCTCTTTACCCTACTCTGCCGCTCTCTGGGCTCCCGTAGTTCACATCATCACCCCTCATTTACTTCCTCCAGTGGATGGACCCTAGGTATGCGTCACCCAGCCACAAATAGCTGAAGTTGCTCTGCCTCATCTGTAGTTTTGCTGTACCCTAACACAGCTTGCGCTTTTATTTAACCCCTAACTTTAGTAACCCATAAAAGTAAAATTTAGCTTGCCTTAATTTTGTTAAATCATTTGATAAAATAAAAGCAAAACTTGTTTTTGGTCATTTCTGTGTCATTCAAAGGTTATTTTAAAAGTACCGTAAATCTTTTTTTTTAATGTAAATCAAGTTCGGTGTGAACAAATTGGAGATTTTATTACCAGACCATATCGCCCAGCTCCAAAATAAAGCTTAAGTGTGGGTGAATAACATTCATAATTTTTCCTAGCTTTGACTTCATCCGTGTTCACACATGCACCTTATAGCGGGAGACTCAGCCAGACTGTGGGAACAATGAATTGATGCATTTCTTGTTGTTTTAACACACACACAAAAAAAATTAAAAATCACCATCAAGGAAGACTCCTTCTCCTGCACACTCTAACTTCCTCACATAATCCTAACAAAGTATTTCAAATTGTGAGAGCTCTAGCAACACTAAAAATCTCCTGCTGTGTCAAACGTGTGTGGAATGAAGTCCCAAGTAATTTCACGACCTAAATGTCCAGAAATTGTCTGGAAATTGTCTGGAAATTGTCATGAGTTCATCTGTTAAAGGGTTCGAAATGGCATTCAAGTGTTAATAAAAGTCAACTCACTGTTTTGGATGCTGATCTTGCGGCCCTGGTACTCCTGTCCAAGGGTGACAGCACTGCCTTGCTTGGAGGCCACAATACGCACCGTCCTCTGGCTGTCGGCACACTCAATGTTGGGGTCGTAGTTTGGGTTGTTCTGGGATAGGATGTTTTCCGCACTACTGGGATTCAGCGCAGCCTGGATGGGGTCCCGGCAATATGATTTGTACTTCCATGTGACAACAGGAGGCTGGGTGGCGGTTGTCTGGAAGCTACAGGTGAGGGTGACGGGCTGGAAGAGGATGACAATGTTCCTCTTTGTGGGTGTCTGGACCGAGATGGCCATGATGGAATCTATAAAGATTTTTTTTAAATTAGATTAGGCGTTAAAGAACAGTAAGGATTAAAGAAGCAATATGTAACTCTGACATGTAGTGTTTAAAATGGGTACTGCAGTCCACATTTCAAAACATTGGAGAGAGATGTCTCCCCCCACAGAAGCTTCAGTGTTTAGCTAGCTCTGCATCAGTCTTAAAACTTTTCTGCCTTCTTACCTCTCTCCTTTTTCCAAAAGCATCCTCTCTATTTATCTTAGTTTTACTACGTTTCTGCTCGTGGAGCTAATAAGAAAAATTACAAGGCTTTTTAAAGCAGGTGGAATCATATCTGAACAAGTTTGCTTGCCTGCTTCCATCGCTGCAACACCTGTTGGTTTGCAGTGATAACTAGTCTCATATCTGTCAAACTGAGGGGCATCCAAAACGGTCATGTGGGGGTGCCTTAAAACTGCCTACCTTCTCTGGTAAAAAAAAAAAAAAAAACTAGACGATTGCGCACCAGAATGGAAATGTAGACGGACATACTGTCTGCTGCGTTGTTGTCAGAGAAGCCAGCACTTCAACATAGCATGTTTCCTAAATGTCTGATGATATAGTAAGGTAATTTTAAGATTTAATTCAGTAGAATTATTGCTCATATTGCTCATTTAGGATTATTATTAAAATGTAACTCACATTTTGTAATATTAGGTCATGCTTTGTTAATCATTTGAAATACCCCTTAGGGCGTGGTGTATGACAAATGGCATTTCCCCACCGCTGGTATCACAGAGTGGGTGTGATGAGTCATGGGTTTCTGACCATACAGACTGGCTAATTACGTATGTAATTAGTATGCATACTTTGTATGCTCTGAGAACAGACAAATGTTCCAGGCTTTGGATACAATAAAGACTTATTGTTTTGCTCTTTTTCAGAAGTCTTTGGCTAGACATGTTACTGACGATGTGTGTATGTTATCTGCAGAGACACCTGCGACTTTTCTGTCACAACCTTTCAAGTAGGCTATTGCTTTTTCTTACAGTTAGGCTTTCAACATTTTTTTTTTTTTAACGAGCATTAGCTTTATCTAGTAGCATGAGGAAAGAATAGCAAAGAAATTCAGCTCAACAATATTAACATGAAAACACACGTGTTGTTGATGTATTTGGTTTAAGATTACCATGCACACAGGTTATGTTAACAGAAACTTTCGTAGGTAACAAAATGGTATGCTTTTTAAAGTGAACAATTGGCAAAGAAATTGATAAAATCAGAGTCATTATTATATTATATATTATAATTATTTTTCACTTCATGTTTTTTAGCAATAACATTCAGTGGTTCTGTTGAGTTTTAATGCGTTTTACTAAAGGGAATTCCTCAAATGTTCCTCCACCCCCAGGACTGCGTACTCGCTTTGACTAAAACTTCCTGTTATTCTGTATGTTATGTGGACCTGTGAAGGCCCTTAACACATGATAGGTTACAACAGGCCCACCGTGCAGAAATAACCTGGATTTCTAGACGCACACCTTGAACATAACTCCTACTTGTTTATTAGTTCTTAGAGGTAATACGTTATTCTTTAGCTGAATAATGACCAAGAAATCCAATATCTTATTTAGGATTTATTTTCTCGCATCTGGGCTAATTCATGTTGTCGAAAAACACATTTCGACAGGTTGTCTGTATGGTTTAATTTGCGTTTTGTAGGTCACCACATTTTTGACAATAGGCTACAATTAAACATATCCCCCAATCATACTCTTACTTTATTATAACAGCAGAAACAAATATAGTCCAAAAAGTGTCAAAATGTATACGGTAACACTTGCAGTATCTATCTACGGACTTTTCACGGAAGAGGGCCCCCACCCTGTTTAGAAAAAAAAAAAAAACAACTACCGTACCTGTCGCCATTAAAGCGGCGATGAACACCGTCCAAAACATGTTTAATCCTCGTTCCTCGGAGTCTCAGTCGACTATGCTGTTAAGATATCACTGATTACACTAATAAAACTACAAGTTATGCATAATATTGAGTACAGCCGTACTTTTCCTCAACCTGGTAACTCCATTTTATGTCCCTGTAGGTTTTAGGCGAGGGGAGTACCTGAACGCCCCAGGTCGGCCGCGCTCGCGCAGGCAACAGGTGTGCGTTCAGGTTGTGAAATACAGGGGGTGTGGAATTATTTTTTGTCTTTTTTTTGTAGCTCGACGGCAGGTTTGAAACCGTGAGCCTGGTATCGAAAACCTGGAAAACACTTAAAACACGAAAACGGTGCGTTATAAATATATTTTCTTATTATCTAAGAGATGTAGAATCAGCTTCAAAGTTCTGTCTCACCCCCGTGCTATATAGATGGATGGTACGATCCAGCCACAAGCAACGCTATCTGAGCACTGTTTGTTAATGTTTAACCTGTCTCTGTGTTTGTGTGCTCGTGGAAGTGAGAATGCGCGGGCCTCTGTGTGAGTATGACCCATTGATCAAGTCTGACCGAGTTTCTGTTGGAATAAGATTTAGTATTTTCTTTTACAGGTTTTGTAGCGCTGTCGGGAGGAGTATCCAGAGCCTTTCCTTGAGTAGCCTCATACGTGAAAGTAATGCGCAAACATCTGGCCTAGCCTATGAAAAATTCTGCCACTTTTCCGCTTGATTCTGAGTACTTCTTCCACTGATTGTTCATAACAGACGCCATGGTCTGGTTCCATGTCATTGTTATAATAATGCATAAGGTCTGCACACTGTTGAGCTCCCAATGATAAACTTTATTAAGGTGAACGTTTTGACAAAAACAAAAATAACTAAAGATAATCCAAATCACTAATCCAAAAAAAAGCAATATCAGGTGGCCCATAAAATGTATTGATAAAATAAGATATCATGATTGAAGCAGAAACAACCTGCAGTTATGTATTCAATTATTGCATATTGTTGAAGTTCACTTGATGAGGGTCCTTTTTCAAACCGGCCACTACACCCTCTCCCTACCCACTACCCCTCCGTTTGCGCGTCCCCGCGGAGGGTCCGCCATATTGAGTCCATCCCAAACCAACTAGCGGGGAGTGGTAGTGGGTTATAAAACCCTCCACCAGCGAGTGTGCACCACCGATGCCGACTTTTGGATCACGTGCAACGCCTATTGTGTCCGGTCGTCATGGATGAAGCAACCTGTGAGTTTCAAACACTGCTCCAACTAAGATAGACATTTAATATCATCATACAGACTTTAACAACTTCAAATGTGTATTGAGGATCAAATACATGTTTATTTATTGTAAAGTGTTTTATATTTACAGGGACTGTCGCAAAAACAAAATAATATTAAATCATATTGCAGACAACTTTTCTCTTAATATTTATTTCCTATTTTTCTACTTTTGATGTCTTTGTGAAATCTCAATTCAACAACAAACAAAAAATACACTTTTTGCTGCTCTGATGTTCAACGATATTATCCTTGTCTTTGCATTAATTTAGGACACCCTGATTTAAAAATTACAATAAACAATGTAGGCTCAATCTAATAGTTTTGTTATAAGTCTACACTAATATTACTAAAGAAGAAGAAGAAGAATTTAGGCTACATAAATATTTTTACAGAATGCATTCGCTACAAAAAAAGCCGTTCCCGTAAAATACTGCTGAGTAACCATGGTAACATACAGTTCCTGTTTCCTCCTGAGAGAGGGAAGTTTGTCCGAAAGCTTGCCTCTGTATTTCTACCCTACACCTTGGCCGTATCCGAATTGCCAAGTACATACTCAATCTTTCAGTATGCAGTAGGCAGTATGCAGTACGTACTATCCGTGCTGCATACTGTTAGTACCTACTATTCAGTATGCACACACAGTAGGCAGATGTTTGTTCCTACTTCTTCTGGTACATTCAGTATGGAAGTGACGCCATTTACGTTTCCCGAACGGGCCGCATCCACCTGTTTTATTGTTTTTTTTTGTTTAGCTTTATTCAAGAAGAGTAATTCTCACATACAGTCAGGTAAGCAAAAAACAATATCACAATGGAAATCAAGTAAAAGACAGATTAAATAACTAAATAACATACAGTACATACAGGAAAGTACAAATAAAAGACAGTAATATACAGAATATAAAATAAACCAATAAAGACGCATTTGAATAGTTAAATCATTATTTGAATAGAGGGGGAACGGTTTTATAATAATGCGGACATTTGTTATATTTTCTGTTGTTAATTTAAAGTAGTGATTTCAGTCGGGACTTTAACTCTAGAAAATTGATTAAATTAATCCACTCTCGTTTGTTTTGATTTGGAGGCGAACGTGACGTGACGATTTACGTTTAATTTTGCACAGCATTGTGGGTGGGAAAACACAATTCATTTCCTGAAAGCACGCATCCGATCCATACTGCATAAAACCCGGAAGTTAGTATCCATACTGAAATGTTCAGTATACTGCGCGGACCCAAAAAAAATGCATACTGAATGACCATTAAAGTTCAGTATACTGAAACTCCATACTGAATAGTACGTACTGCCTACTGAACTGTGACAATTCAGAAAGGGCCCTTGATGAAGGGGACGTCATTCAGTTGGGAGTTAGACTTCTAACGGAGTGCCCTCCGTCACGGAGAGGGAGGGTGTAGTCACAGCGACGGCCCTGTTTAAAAAAAGAAAAAGAAAACAAGAAAAGAAATACAATCAATGGATGTTTGGTGCTAAAATGTGGAGTTAAAAAAACAAAAAACACAGCCAACTAGTGGCTTTTTTATTTTTCTGTGCTCATATATTACTGCACCATAGAATCGGGTTGGAGTGAGACTTTTTAGGAATCTCTTTAAGATGGTATGCATCTTATCTCATCAAAATGTCTAATGAAACCACTAGAACAGAAAGGTATGTGGTCAACGACATATAAAATACATGAAAACAGATTGAACCTACCTGTTTTTCTTGCAAATCTGAAAGAAAGAATGAAATTGTTGATTTAAAAGAGTGAAATGTGGCGTTCTTTATCCAAAACATTTACAGCAATGTCAGACCAATAACCATGACACTTCAGTGACTCCTGACTTGAGATGTTTGAAATGATTTTGCATGGTGACATAATTGAGACTTACATAACAGACCAGCAGCACAAGCCCCACAAAGACCACAAGCCCCACAATGCCTGAAAAAAGAAAACACCTGATTGTCATGTGGTAACAAGGTTAAAAAAAAACAAGTCCTTTCACTCATTCATTCATTCATTGTTTGTAAAATGTCATTCAGTGCTTGCGAGAAATACATACCTGCAATCAATCCATAATGTCCATGTCCTGTGGGCTGCTTCTCTTCACCTGAACATGAAGGTGTATTTCATGTTAAGAATATAGCCACGTGATGCAGCAGCAAACAAAAAATAAAAACATTACAGCCTTAAAAGGATACTTCACCCATTTGTATGAAGCTTTGTATCATTAGAAACCTGGTAGTATTTTTGAATGGTCGTGCATCCCGCCCTCATTTTCCCCTGAGACGGGAATTATCTGTATTTATTTTCTGAAAATGAGCCAGATGACGCAAAAAATCGCCATTTTGTTTCATCGGCGGCTGCTCTGATCTTGGAGGTGCCCGGCTGGGCGCTCACACCCTCCACGGACCCTCCTCACGCCGGCTGCCATTGCACAATAATAGCGCAGCAGCAGAGGTGTCAAGTACAAATACTTTGTTACCTTACTTAAGTAGAAATTTTGGGTATCTATACTTTACTGGAGTAATTATTTTTCAGCTGACTCCTTAGATTTCACGCAATTATCTGTACTTTCTACTCCTTACATTTAAAAAATAGCCTCATCACTCCTATTTCATTTCGGTTTGTTTTCATACGGGCTTGTCATCGTTAAAAAACAAAACAAACACCTATCCAGATAAATCGCGCCATCCGGATAGAGTGAATTTGATTGTGGTTGGATGAGAAGTGTAAACATATACCATTCTGACACCCTATTGGTTTGTTTGTACAGATGTATGTAGCCTAGTACGAAGATGTCCGTGGCAGAGCTACTAGTCATCATGTCTTCCGCTCCATGACACACATGTTAATGCTCAGTAGTACACATATATGGTCCTTTAATGTATTTGCATTGTATGAAAATGCATTCATTTTCAATGGGCAAAAACGCGGCTGAAACAGGTGCATCCCAAATTTCTCAGCATTAACATTTTAATATAACATTGTAGTCATTATGGCCTTTAGAAAAATGTTTTTTGGGGAGGTGGGGTAGTGCACTATAGCCCCCTGTGGCGCGGCCTAAGCTTTTGTCCTTAATGGCTTTTTTCTCCCCTTACATTACTTTTACTTTTATACTTTAAGTAGTTTTGAAACCCGTACTTTTACACTTTTACTTGAGTAAAAAGCTTGAGTTGATACTTCAACTTCTACTGAAGTCTTTTTAAACCCTAGTATCTACCTGAGTAATGAATGTGAATACTTTTGACACCTGTGCGCGCCGGCCACAAGAAGCATGAATCAGGTTTTAGAGTCCTGCTGCCCGGAATTTCCAAGATGCCAATTCCTTCTGGAACAAATCTTGGAATCAGTTGAGGAAACGGCCGTATGTGTGTGTAGTAAATGTCTGTAAATAAAGCACCAAGCTTCAGTGGGAGTGGCCTGTGGTGCTGTGCATTCTGGGAGTTGTTGTCTTTCATCCACATGAGCCAAAAATACACTTTCTGCCTTTACTAGGTTAAGAAGGCACCAACTTCAAACTTCGACCCAATGTTAATACAGATTCATGTTTCAACGAGTGAAGTGTCCCTTTCTTGTCTTAAATGTTGAATAGAAAGAATCTACTTCACATAAGATTGTGCCTGGTATTAAGTTTTGATTATGATGGAAGTATTATAAACAATTTAAAGACTACTTTAGTAAACTGACATGCAATCACAGGTATCAGTTAGGCCTGCACGATCTGAGAAAAATATGCCATGTGCGATAACATTGTGCAAAAACGTGATAATGATGTGAACTGCAATAAATAAAGAGAGCTTTAACTCCCAGTTTCTGTCTATCTGCTGTTCTTCATGTTTTGCATAACATCTGTGTTTGCCACATGCCCCTTCTAAATAAAATAAAAAATGTTCTCCACTAAATTGGCACTGATTAATCTTAGAGTAGCTGATAGCTACCTTTAGCTTCATCTGACTCCATCAAAATGGTGTATAGTTCAGACTGTCGCGATGTGTTAATTGCGAATGCTGAATCGTTATTAGTCGTGATTTCAGCCCTATCGGTGTACTCAGGGTCCAAAATTGTGGGTAAATAAATTAGGTCAAGTGGCATTTGTGGGTGCCCCAGTCAGTACACCTGGCTGCAGCTTTCCCCGTGTTGAGCCGGACTCACCCGGGGTTCCTGGTGCAGCCTTGTGTAGACAAACTGTCCCGCACTGGCTAATGGTGGATGGCTAGCTACAGTAACTAACGTTTTAGTTTTAATGGTGCGGATACACATTTCCAAACCACTAAGCCTCGCCTCTTGGCAAATAAAAACTATGTTAATAGCGTGTTCCACTGTCTCTCTGTGGCAGGAATAGAAGAGGATCAACACCTGACACAGCGGACAGGAGATGATAGAGACTGAGTTACACTATGAGCATTAACAGAACTGAGAAGTAGAGCCTGACTGATATGAGATTTTTAGGGCCGATACCAAGTCCTTTCACTCGTTCATTCACTGTTTGTAAAATGTCATTCAGTGCTTGCGAGAAATACATACCTGCAATCAATCCATGATGTCCACGTCCTGTGGTCTGCCTCTCTTCACCTGAACATAAAGATAAAGAGATAAAGATAAACTTTATTGATCAGAAATTTGTGCATTACAGCAGCTCCAGAAAACGGGACGGGAATATACTTATAAAAAAAAAAAATAGAAGTTAAAAACAGATCAAACATATTGACATCATTTAAATAAAAAAATACAATAATGTAAATACATGAAGGTGTATTTCATGTTAAGAATATAGCCACGTGATGCAGCAGCAAACAAAAAATAAAAACATTACAGCCTTAAAAGGATACTTCACCCATTTGCATTAAGCTTTGTATCATTAGAAACCTGGTAGTATTTTTAGGGCCGATACCAACATTGAGGAAAGAAAAAATCAGATACCGATAAATCAGCTGATATCTTTATTAGATCTAAGTCCGATCTGTAGACATCGATAGATTTAGATATACACGTTTAGTGTGTTTATCCAAATGCGGTTATCAAACACTTGTGGAAAAGAGATGTGAATAAGAAAAGATGGTCACCTAATGAACTTAAGCAGGAAGACTGCTTCTTCTCTCTCGCATTCACTCATCTCTTCATTTAACCACTTCCTTCCTCTGCACACCAGCACCAGTGTCTAGACTCCACTATCTGCTGTAGGCCTCATTGCCTCTCCGAGTACATGAAGTCGTCATGATGGAGACTAATACCCACATTCATTTTCCAAATTGTTAAATGTATCATTGTTCATTCTCAACTACGTATCTCCTGATTTAACTACATTCTGCAAAATAACTTTGCCAGTTGAATCAACATGTTTATAAAATAGTTTAAATATTGTAACTATTATGAAGGTATGCCTTACTATAGGATGCTTTTATTAGACCTAATTTATTATATGTTTCTTGTCACTTATAATCTTGCTTGTCAGTTTATAATCTGCAGTGGGTTAGCCAACCAAAAGATTAACAAAGAAGGAATGGCTAACTCCCTACATTAACTACTTCACTAACTACCAACAATATTAAATATATTCAATTACATCTGGACCAGGAAATGACCCAAAACAGAAGGAAATCATGTTAAATGAATGTGTGTTGTACGTACAGCCTGAGGTGACGTTCGGAATCTGTCCTTTTCCATCTTCGATCTCCAGGTTTTCAATATAATCTGGGCAGTAGATGAGGATTCCGGGTTTGTCATTACAAACAGCACAAGTATGGTTGCCACCTGATTTATGAAGAGCAGAGCATGCTGGGAAAGTTTCGCTGAGATTCCTGTCGAACAAAAGATGGTTTTCCGGGGTGTAGATGGTGGTCAAGTTTTGGCATCTGTCCATGTCATTGCAGGTAAAACATTTAGGCCTAACTGTGGACAGGACAGAGAAAAACATGAACAGGTAACATCAAAGGTGCTCCAGGTATACATCTGTGCTAACTTAAATCTGTATCTGGAAAGTTGCTCAGAATAGGATTGCCGCAGTGTGGCTGAATCAACGAGTCTAGCATGTCTAGTCGAGCATGTGGCAGATAGAACAAGAAAAACATCACGTAGTTAAAAAAAATTACTTTCAATTGTTTAGTCATATAGTGTTAATAGGGCAGTATTTATATAGCTTCAAGCTCCCTTTTAAGAATACATCAAAATAAAGACAAAAATACAATAAAACGATGCACACTGAAATACTTCAACTTTTTTTTAAAACTACATACCAACAGAGCCCTCAGTGCCAGAAGCATGTAACAGCATCAAACAAAGAAGGAACCCTGTAAAATTCAGATAAAACAAAATCAAACATACTCTTGATTATGCAATATATTGCTGCTTATTATAACAAAGGGGCGTTAATAAAATCTGAATTATACACTGTGCTACAGATTTATGAGGTAAACTGTGTTGTCATAAGAATATTCCGCCTGTAGTGTTTTCATGTTTGACACTTTATTTATTAAAGTTATTGTGTTGTGCTTGTTATTGTAAGTTGCACTGAGCTGTGTGTGTGTTTTCTCTGCACTTTTGCCCTAGTGAAATCTCCCCCTGTTCAAATTTAAAGGGGACACAACATATCCATTTTCCACCTTTTAAAACAGTCCCGTGGTCTGGATGAAGTGTCTGTGTCGTGTTTTGGTCAAAATATAACATGGGGCGCTGGTGGCGCATTGGTTAGTGCACGTGCCCCATGTATGGAGGCTTTGGTCCTCCAAGTGGGCGGCCAAAGTTCGAATCCCACTTGTGGCTCCTTTCCCGCACAAAAAGCCCATAATGAATCTTTAAAAAAATATATATAACATTAATCAAGCACCAGCTGCTTCTGTGCTGAGTTTTCCCCGTAGTGATCATCCTATCGGATCCTCCCCCTGAAAGAATAAAATGGTGCAAAAGACCTGAGCAAAAGTTTTGTTCTAGGCTGGGGTCAGCGTTGATTAGGGGATACCAAGGGAGGGGGATGATCTTTTGAATCCCACTGTGACATCACAAGGGGAGCAAATTTTGAACGGAGAATTTTTCTCTGTGTTGTAAGACTTATGCAGACCACTAACAAAGGACTGGATGGGTTTATTTCACATTTTGTGGGTCAGAGATAATCCGCTCACCCAAATATACTGTACGTGTTTTCATGACATGTCCCCTTTAAAGCAGGGGTGCCCAAACAGTCGATCGCGATCGACAGGTAGATCGCTGACTGATTCTCAGTCGATCGCGAGATGTTTAGTCAATATAAAATACAATTGTAAAATAGAAAAGTGATTTCAATTTCATCTCATTGCAGTGTTTCCCACACACGATACCTGTGTGGGGAGCCCAAGTATACTTCCGACCTGTTTGTATTTAATTTTTCATTTATTCATGAAATTGCTGCGTGCATGAGAGAGCGAGCGAGAGAGCGAGCGGGGGAGCGAGAGAGAGAGAGCGCGCGCAAGAGAGAGAGTGCAGGCATGAGCAAGGACGTGCAGGTAAAACCGGGGGTCTAAATGTTTTACCAAAAAGTCAAATATAGAAACTATGCTACGAGTATTAAGCGCATTTGATGAAGCTGCAGCTACTTTTCTCTGCTCCTCTCTGCTGTCATGACTGTGAGCATCGCGGGGCACGAGACACACCAACATACAGCGCAAACGCACACTCACACACACACACACACACACACTTGCACTGGAGCGCCAGCCACCACGCGAACTTTTTTACTTTTAGTGCTACAGCACACAGTTGATCCGTGATCTTTACGGACCGAGGCGTGAACACACGTGATCCGGTCAAACAGTCGGTTGGACTTTACTCCGTTCACTCTCACCGTGTCTGCAGCTAATTTAACAAAAGCAACATCATCTCACAGCAGCCTGCTGTAGTCTGTGAACATCTCCACACAGATTAAAGTTGTTTGTTGTAAACTAAATTAAGGGAAAAACATATGTGATATAAATACAAACGTAATATTAAAATGTAGCCTACCCTAAAATAAGAGTTTACAAAATTTGAATAATTTTTTACAGAACTCTCATTTATTATATCTGAAATTATTTTCTGTTTGTTGTGTGAGTATTAAATGCATTTGGAGGCTGTCGGTAAAGGCTACAGCTCACTATGTGGACTGGTAGATCTCTGCAGACTGGCAACTTTAAAAGTAGATCTTGGTTCAAAAAAGGTTGGGCACCCCTGCTTTAAAGTATATCTAATTATCCTTCCCCCATGTATGTAAAAACAGAGGGCGAGACATTACAAACTCCTCTCAGTATATGGAAGTGTCCTAAAAAGCACCACCTTTTACCAGGACCTCGTAAATAAACAAATTATTAAAATTTCACAATTCTGACACATTTGACATAAAATAACTTTATCGTTTTTTGTCTAATTAAAACGTATTGCACCGTTGTTGTATAGAATTACCTGAGACATATTAACCCTAATCCTAACCTCCTGCCATCTGGGAGACAGTACCGGAACGTCCGAACCAGCTCCACCAGACTAATGAACAGTTTTATCCACCAAGCTGTCAAGAAGCTGAACTCTCTCCCCTCTTCTCCACCCCCTGACCCCCTCAGCTCTGGACGTTGAACCTCCACCACCCATCCTGGAGCAGTCCTCTCTGGTAGTCTCTCTGTCCTCTCTCTCTCACTGTCTCTCTCTACCTCAAGACATAGATATAAAATAAAATGTAAACAAGTTTCATGTCCAGTTCTTACCTGCAGCAGCAGCAGCAGCTCTTTTCCTCTGTTGGTGGCTTTTTCTTAGTTTCAGAGTAACCCGTAGTGGACCCTGTGGTTTTGCTGCAGCATTCAAGTCATCCATTTTGTTTTCCAAGAAGGAGCATTTCGGGCCTTCTTCCACTACATGTGGTTTCAAGGCCACTACCTCTTCCGCGTCCGAGCTTCGTGGTGTATCATTTACTTGAGTTGGACAGGACAGTTTAGGGACATTTGCATCCGAATTCAAGCAGAGCTTTCCTACCATCCCATGGTGCTCAGAGTTATCTGGTTCATCTTTAGTAATCGCTGTGACGCCGGTGTGTTTTTCTTGCAGATCACCATCAGTGTGCTTTTTATTGCATGTGTGCGGCATGGTGGAGGAGAGGCCAGCCTCTCTGTAACAGAAATGAAATACAGAATCCGCCCTTTTTTCTACGTTTGGTAACATACATGTTGACACTTTTGTAGAAATATATAGAAACAAGTCATCATATTTAATATCTACAAAATAACTAATGGATACGACAACAAGCTTACATTAATATGAATGCAGCCACCACTGAGCTCTGCATTACATGACTCTCAGATGAAAATCATCCAAAAGATGAATGGATAGAAAAGAAAAAGGAATTTAAATACAGTACCTGCTCTCCTGGCTGTGATGACCCGGTTACCTTCAATTGTAAAACAAAAATAGTGAAACTACTAAAAGCCATAAGCACTGATGGGCTCAGACAATCTGTTCCCTGTGAATTTACAGACACCCAAATTGAGTCAACATGGTTTCAGCTTTTGCTAAATGCGTGATCATGATCAAATGCTTCGAGAGTTCAGCCCTAACATGTTGGAGTGAAATGAGTACCGAATGAATGAAATATGCAACTCTCCGTTATCCCACCTGCTGCCTGTCTAAAACAAGAAGCTTAAGGAATATAAACTAACAAACTTACTTTCCGGGAGTGAAAGCTAAGAAGTGTCCTTTGGCAGGGTTATTTTTGCCCGAATTGGCTTCAGCAAAGAGGAGCAGTTGTTGTAGCGAGCATGTCTCTGAAGACATCAGGAAATAACTGATCACACGTTATACAGTATCTCCATCTAGTGTTTAAATACTGTAAGTATACAAGTACGCTCAAGTCAGACTGCTGCAGTTTGACACAAACATTATCTTAGAACAGCAGATGAGTGTTTTTTTCCTGGGGGTGGGGTTTGGGGCTTTTTTGCCTTCATTTGATAGGACAGCTGAAGAGAGACAGGAAATGCTGGGAGCAGAGAGTGAGGGTTGACATGCAGCAGAAAGGGACATGGTAGGACTCGAACCCACAGCTGCTGCAACGAGGACTACAGCCTCTGCACATGGGGCGCGCAACATATCCACTAGGCTGTCGGCGTTCCCAGAATAGTGTTTTATTTAGTTATTTTGAACCTTTAGTTCAGCTCATGAAAGACGAAGTCATTGGTTAAATATCTTTAAGTAGAAGTATTTGGTTTTGATCTAATAGATACCTCTTTTTTATGCGATAGGTCCTGATGATGTCAAAAGAATATCAGGATTGAATTAAAGAATTGTTGTTAATCAGGCACAAATGACTATGAAGGCCCCCCATAATTTCTACTCAGAGTATGAAGTCTCACCATCAGGGAGCCGTCAAACAGCCAGCAGATATATAATCGCTTCAAGCTTTCCTTTTCTTTCTCCCAACATCCCTCGCTCTGCTCGACAAACAACCTGCTCATCTTAACATGTTTTTCTTGGTGTGCAAATTTTGTATTTATTTTTTTAAAGTTTATTTTGATCTTTCCATGCCTTTAATGACAGAACTGTGGAAAGATACTACTATTCAGATTCTTAACCAGTGTTACCAGTGAAGTGAAAGAGTCAGAGAGCCTGGTTTATACCTGCCATTATAAACAACCATCAAACCACTGTCAAACTCAAATCTGTCGGGAGGTAAGTACCAAGGTCCTGATTTCACCAATTGATTTAAATTATCCTGCAAGAGAGGGCCATAACCAGGGTTGGAAAGTTAAACAAAGTAACACATCATTTGTAGTTATTACAAATGGATACGTAGAGGAAGAAAATGAATGAAATATTCAGATTCAAAGTTCCTGCGGTCATGTATTTGCACACAATAAACTGCCTTATACACAGCCTAACAAAGGGGCAGTGTTTGTTGAGTTTGAATGCAATCAATGGTCTTTAATGAATCTTGATCAATTAAAGTTAAATTAAGTTACATTAAACAGTTTAGCCATGTAGATGCAAACATAACAGAATAGCATTTTTTGTTTTGGTTTCACTTCTTGTGTTTTTTCTTTTTTTTCGAAACAAACAACTTGTATGAGTCAGATTACACAGAAACACACTGTTGTTATGGAAACCAGGAAGTGTCCACTCACATCTGACATTTAGGTGCTGTCCTTCAGACCAAAGTGTGTATCTGGAGCAAAGTGCAGTCCCAATACAACAAAAAAGGTTTAACAAAACAATTAAGTAGTCAGACCTGGATATTTACTGAGATTATATGATGATCTATTTAAACCCAGGGCATTAAATGAGATAGTGATAAGCTAAATACATACAAAATCATCATTTAAAGGGTACTTTCTATTGAGACATAGCTGTCCCCAATCCTGACCCCTAAATTTCAATTAATGTAAATACCACCTAAAACATTTTTTAGATTTGTTTCAATGGTGTAATTTAAAAGATCGAGATCGAGATCGGAGTCGCATCTTAAACCACTAAAGAGCTCAAACAAAGCGATAGTCTTCATCCTGCCACAAAATAAAGGTGAAGCCTTTCAGTTTATCCATCAGCTTTAAACCAAAAACTAACAACAGTTCTGATCAAACTTTGACCACATACCTGATGTGTTATCCTCTGCAGAAACTTCACTTCGCACTGATGGAGTTCCTGTGTACGTGCCTACGTGCGTGTGCCCTTTGAAGCTGCAGCAGGAACAAGGGTTGAGGAGTGAGCATCACGCAGGGCTTCATCACAACCATCCCCCGACCACATATTGTTTTATAACTTATAGGTTATCTGTTCGGCGGGTCAGGCTGTTTATGCAATATATCCCTTATGTGTCACCATGTGTGACAATAAGTGTAAATCACTTTATCGAGCTTTACTTCCTGTTGGCCACAATAGTACAGTAGAGTTGTGACACTCAGTGTTAGCTGAGTGGTGTTACAGCACTGTGCCATCTCCATCAGGGATTTATAGGCCAGTGAATAAACAACCCAACTAGTAAACAGTCAACTCAAAACATCTCTTAGATCATTTGTCTTAATGCATAATAAAGCTTTGGGAGTTGTAATTTATTTATTTATTTTTGTTAAAAATGCAAAAGTCTGTATACAGTGTAAATGCAAACCAACATCTATTCCTGGTGTGAACATCTGTGTGATCACCCGAACCACTTCCTGTGTGAAGTTTTTTTTAGCCTATTAAGGCAAGTTTATTTATGAAGCACATTTCAGCAACAAGGTAATGCAAAGTGCTCCACACTCGACATCATGACAGAGAGAAAAGAAAATGTTAACCCCCCCCCCCGTTGAGTTTTCCCCCGACAGACTCTCGAATCCCCGCTGAGAAAGATACAAGATGAGGAAGTTAAATAAGGAACTTAGAATATACAAAATAAAAATTGCTGATATGAATAAATTCAAGGGGAAAAGAGAAAATAGTTCAAGCAAAAAAAAAAAAAAATACAAGAACATCAGAAAAATAATATTTTACCCTGGAAAATAACATCCAAGGACACAGGCGGAGTAAGGGTGCTGCGAGAGAGAAGGTCCTTTTAGGTGAGTGATATAGCTGTAACATACAGACTTAATCATCTGTGTATCAAAGGTGCTGCTTCTGTATTTTCCACACGGTCATCAGAACAGGAATCCCCCCCCCCCCCCCCCCCTCCTCCCACCCCTCATCTCAGCTGAGTCAATGCATCCTCATGCACACAGTCTTACCGTTTCAGACCCACAATCTCTGTTTTCATTGGTTGTAAAGTGCATTATGTTTTTACTCATCAGTGTGACTCACTCCTGCTCTCCACTCAGGTGTGCTGCTTCACCGGAGGACATGGATCAGACACAAGAAGGAGGCGTGGAGCAGGTATAAAGAGGAACAACTATGTCAACTCGTGCTCAGACCTGACGCGGCATCTCTTCCTCTACAGCAGACAGGTAGGCACCTTCATATGTTTCTGTTAAACAGCAAAGAATCAGAGTCAAATATTATAACATAATATACGTTTTTACACTTTATTACTTATAGTCAGCCTGTCGTCTTCACACTGGATCAACAAGACTACTGAATAAAAAGTAATAAAATGCCTTTATTTCTACAGAATGAATGCACTGATGAAGCTGTTCACTTGCTTTCTGCTCTTTTTCTTTTTCTTAAGTCTGTCTTTTGTGAATATCAAGGCTTGTAAGGTGACTGACTGGTTGCTGTTCAGTATTAGCACCTCTAAATTAAACACAAGTGTGAGCTTTCCATTATGCACTTACAATAACAGCTTCAAACGTTGTACTCAAGCCAAAGCAAAGAAAAGCTTTCTGTTTCCTCCTCTTGTGGACTTACCAGTTCGTCAGCTTTTTCGGTCCTTGGGTTAGATAACACGCAGCAGCACCAAGTGCGAGTAAAAGTAGCTGCGGAATGCTGACAGCAGATTCTTTTCAGACCAAATTCTTCCAGCAGAAGCACATCAGGTTGAGAGCAGCGCATGGGAGCTTTTGTTTACACAACAAGCTCCGCTACGGTTCACTTATCTGGTCCCTGAGGGGGAGCAGTGTTTGTTATATTTATGCATCTTAGTGTTTTTTGAGGTTACTTCAGGATTCAGGATATCCTGGTTTACCAAACTGTCCGCCCCCGCACACTGAACATCTGATTTTGTTTCGGTGATTAAAAAGGATTCTAAAGAAGTGAACCTGAAACACAGGTCGGTCATATTTTCATGCTGTGGTGTGTCCTTTTTCGGTTTTACACAGAATCTCTGTGAAAGTCTTATTACTCAACAGAGGTGACACTCCCTTCTTGAGAACGCTGGGTGCAATGGGATCTGTTTGCTCTTTATCTCTGACTGGCCATCAACAGGTTCATTCATGCTGAAAAGGAAGCTGCATGAAAGATATGTGCAGAAGCATTTGACAGTCGTACATTTTTCAGATGGCTTTATGATTTTAATGATACTGTGGGAAAGCATTACATTAGGCCATTTAGATCTCTTTCACAAGGTTGACCTGTTTTGCAGATAAAGTGCAGAATATGTTTTTTCTAATAGATTTGTGATGCAGAGCAAGAGTCGTGTGCAGGATTTTCTTCTTTTCAGAGCTACAGTTACACTTCACGACATAGTTGGATGTGCAAACACCATTTTTAAAACAATATTTAATGTGATTACACCATGTGGTGTAATCACCTTTAAACTGCAGTAAAGTACTTCTATGATTCTACATTGTTTTTTACAGGCAGTCACAGGTTTCTTATTGACTTTTGTCTGTTTAATGAGTCACTATTTATTATATAACCAACTTTGAAGTAATTGCTCCTGTTTGGAATCCCTCTTGCACATTGGTCACAAACATTTTAATACAAGATGACAAAGAGGAAAATTCCCATGAATCCCACTTGTGAAATATAGAACATCTAATGGTAAATTGGAGAGGTAGGGAAAGAACCAGATATCCGCTCAACAGGGTCACAAATCAAAGAATAAATGATGGAATAAACATCGCTGTCAGTGTTAAACATAAGGTCTTTACCTGCAGAAACTTTGATCTTTATTATTTACTTTCCCCTCTGTATTAACATGACTAATTCTACGCTTTATAGCATGATTATAAAAATGACACAATCCTCACTCTGCTGTCTCCTAGATGGCGTACTCGACGAGCACTCTGGCACAGGGCTGCTTTGGGAAGGTGTACAAGCAGAAGTACAATGACACCTGGGCTGCTATAAAGAAAGTCCCCCAACAGCTCATCAGCAGGAAGGACCTGGAGAGAGAGTGTGATGTGTACAAGTAAGTCCATATACATTTACACAAGGAAAAAAATGAAACTTTTTCGGCTTCTTTCTCAAAATTCTTCAAGTTAAGCTGTTTCAATTTCTAAAATGCCAGGGGAAAAAAATCATCTGTGTGAACATCCTTTGTTCTTGTGTTTTCTTTACACCAGTTTTCTCCCAAATGTTCTTTAATCACAACAACAAAACAACATTTCAGAGCTTTAACATACACAGCAAAGAGAGAGAAACAAGATGTGGAAATGCAGATAAGAAAACCTTTATGGGAAGCCATCAAAGACATAACAGAGAATATAATGGCTCCTCTACAGATAACTGCTGGCTCACACCCAAAGAATGTGCTGAGGGACATGTAACAACCTTGTCTTTTGTCAAACTTGTTTGTAAGTGCAATTAAATCTGACATTGAAGGAAGTGCAGTTTTCCTGACACTGCACTGAGTTAGGGTGTGTATACAAATGTAGTTATATTAATGGTTTGTGGATGTATATAAGTATGTGCCAAGAAGCATTGTTACAACAAAGAAATAATCTACCAAACACAAACTTCCTTACTTTTTGTGCGATGTTAATATATATATATATATATATATATATCTTCATCAACATCGACAGCTTCTCATGAGAATCCTAACTAGCATCAACACCATCCTAAATATCAATAATGTTGTCATCAATATCAGTGAAAATTAACAATCAATATGTAAACAGAAGCACATACCGGTGACAATCTCGCACGTTAAATGGCTAACTTTCCACATATTGAATATCAATAATTATTAAAGGAGAAAGGAATACGTTGAAAGGGTCCAAATGATGAATAGACATAATCCTGGTCACCTCTTCTCTAGTGCCAGATCAAAAATCTTCCTCATGCTGTGAAATATCTAACGGGGGGTCTTGGCTCTAAATAAGTTGCAGAAGTGCCCTTGATTTTTCCTCTATTGCCATATTGAAGTTTACCCAATGTTTACCAGATAAGCCAGATATTGTCTTTTTTAAATATTTGTGTTTCAAATATAATGTTTCATTTTCTCTCCCTCCCCATTATTTAACTCAACTGATCTGCAGCAAGGCAGATCATCCCAACATAGTGAAACTTCTGGGCAACATAAATCTGATGGACGGAAAATGGATTATTCCTCTTGAGTTTATCTTTGGAGAAGACTTGGAGACCACCATCTTCAAAGCATCAAAGTCCAAAATACAGGTAATGCCATCCTGACACACATATTTCATCCTGAAAGCAAGGATATTTGTTCTTAAAATAAAAATACATGTCACACTTGGTTTTTATGGTTTTTATGGTTTTTAAAACAGTAACACCTGATTTAGCACAATATGGCTACGATGAAAGGCAGGTCATCATAGACTTCTTGTTCTTGTCAAAGCAATCATTTGCATAAAAATTCCATTCCTATACTCTCCAAACCTAAGACTCAGACTCATCATAATACCTGCCTCACTGGTTACACGTCATGCCTGGGAAACCCCAGTCAAGGTGCTCTAGTTTGATTCAGGTCTGAGGAAAAAAGGGCGTGCGACTCAGTGTAAGGAAGTTGTTCTGAATATTTTTAGGATAAAATATGATCCCCGTCCGGCTAAACTTGATCTTAAATGTTTGTCTTTACAGCTGACTCCATCTATTAAAGGGACCATCATTATCGGGATGTGTGAAGGGATGCTTCACCTCCACTCCAAAGATATCGTCCATCAAGACCTCAAGCCGGAGAACATCATGGTGAGTTAAGGGCTGCTCCTTCTGTCAGAGTCATTTCTCTCACTCATAACATGAAGACCATTACCAATAATGAGATCTTAAAAACACAGTACATGTATGATCCTAAAATTGGATGTTATTCCTCAATATGTTTGAGTCCAATGTCTTTACTGGCCTTTTTTTATTTCAAAATTGCAAGAATATTTTCTTTTTTTTTTCTTATGTAGACAAAAAAAATATATATTTTTTAATTTCGAGATTAAAGACGTAAATTTACAAGATTAAAGTCGAGAGTAGAGAGAGTAGAGAGTTCTACTTTCATCATTTTCGCGCAGGCTGGTCTCAAACTCGTTAATTTACGAGATTATTCTCATAAATTTACGATTTTAATCTTGAAATTTCATTTTTTTTTTTTTTTTTACGTGGCCCTAATCCTCCGCCGTACAATTGTGATATTACTTCCTGTGATCATTTGTAGGGATGCTAGCAGGGTGACTTATCTCATTCTACTTTGAAGGCTTCTACGCAGCCCCCTGGAGTCCCAAAGAGTAAAAAAAAAAAAAAGAAGAAAATCTTGCGCACAATATGCGCATGATATGTTGTGCAAAGAAATTATCATATTGTTCCCACAAGTTATTATGTTGTGTGCACTAGTTACTATCTTGTCCTCACAATATAAATATATATATATATATATATATATATTACTTTTTAGGTTTGTAGGAGCTCCATAGGTTTCCTATTTTATGTATAAAATGTCTCCACAACTGTTGGATGTTTTGCTTTCAGTAAATAGCCGTTTAGCTAGTTTGTGACTATTCTACAAACTAGTTCACATATTAAAATGTGTTACTTAAATGATAAATATTTGAGCATAACCACAACCAACTCAATCCCAATATCAGAAAAGTTTACACCATCTTAAATGACAATATTTAAATGTAGACTGATTTATTACACATATAGGTACTTACTTTTACGAGCACAAGACCATAAGTTCCATACTTAGAAGGTTATTTCTTGCTGAGAGATGAGAAGTTTGGGCCGCTGGTGGCGCAGTGGTTGGTGCGCGCGCCCCATGTATGGAGGTTTAGTCTTCCAAGTGGCCAGCCCAGGTTCAAATCCGGCCAGTGGCTCCTTTCCCACATGTCATTCTCTACTCTCTCTCCCCGATTTCTAACTCTATCCACTGTCCTATCGCTCCACTAAAGGCACAAAAAGCCCAAAAATAAATTTTAAAAAGAAAGAGATGAGAAGTTTGACAATGCGCTCATGTCCCATCAAGGCTGCTTAAATCAGCTGGTTAGCTTAGCTGCATAGCATAAAGCTAAGATGGGGGAAAGGTAAGACCAAAAATAACAAAACCTATAGCTGGGATTTACTTCTCAACATAGTAATCTGAAGCTTGTTTTGGGCTTGTAATTGTAGAGGATCTGGGATTCCTGTGGCTTCAACTTTCCAATCAAGCGCAATCAATTTTGTCAAAACTTTTGTTGGTAACTTAAAAAACAGCAACATTTCTGAAATTTACCTTCTGCTTTGTTGAGCTCTAAGCAGAAGACTTATGCTGTGCATGGCTCTGTAAAGTTAAGTGGCTGTACACTCTTGATATCAAACTAAAGAACCATTTCCCAATAACTGACTGAAGCTGAATCTGACGGACCACCTTGTTTTAATTAATCCAATTCAAAGTGAATGTTGTGAATTGGTTTGTTATTTGTTAGACAATATTTCAGACTAAACAGCATTTGTCTTCAAGGTGGAGCACAACACAAACCGAGCTGTCATCATCGACCTGGGTTTGGCCAAGTTCTTCCGTCATGGTCTAAACTCAGCTATTGACATGGGGAATGAGGCGTACTCCGCCCCCGAAGTGCTGCAGAAGGGCAGCCAGCGGGACCAGCGCTCAGACGTGTGGGCCATGGGAAAGATCATCGCAGAGCTCCTTGCCCGGATCCGACTTTACACACCAAGCGTCTGTCCTGAAAAGATCAAGCAGATCCTTCATGATCAGCCGTACTGCCATGCAGTGTGTAGGATGGTGGAAACCAACCCTTCTGTAAGGGCCTCGGTGGGTGGGGTTATGAGTGAAATAAGAAGGGCTGGAGGTGCAGGGATTGTCGTAAATACTCCCGTTCAAAGAGAGCACCTTCAGCCAGCCTCACCTAATATTAATGCCAGAAATCAGTCTCCAGCGCCAATGATCAGAGCTCAAACGCCAATGGACAGAGCTCGTTCTCCAATGGATAGGGCTCATTCTCCAATGAACAGAGCTCAAACGCCAATGGACAGGGCTCATTCTCCAATGAACAGAGCTCAAACGCCAATGGACAGGGCTCATTCTCCAATGAACAGAGCTCAAACGCCAATGGACAGAGCTCATTCTCCAATGAACAGAGCTCAAACGCCAATGGACAGAGCTCATTCCCCAATGAACAGAGCTCATTCTCCAATGAACAGAGCTCATTCTCCAATGAACAGGGCCCCATCACCGTTTAACAGAGATCCATCACCACTCAACAAGTCTCCATCGCCGCTAAAATGGGAGCGCACACCGAGACCAGAAATAAAGCTTCTGCATCCTCAATCCTCACCCCACCTTTCTGCCTCCCCTCAGAGGACAGAGGACAAGAACAAAAACCAGGCTCTGGTCCCGTCAGGCAGAGCTGACCTCACCAAGGACCTTATGAAAATGCAGCTGTACCAAGAAGCTTCAAAGGATCTGCCCTGCAACCTGCCCACAACAGGGAGGGTGGTGGTGCGGCGCTTTGAGGAGAAAGATGGTGAGGTGGGAACATGGGAACAGAAGGAGGTGGTGACCCGTGATGGGAGGATAGTCGAGTTCAATGATGTCAAGTACAATAGCAAATGAAAATATGAGTTTAAAGATTTGGCATATACTTGACCCCCTTAAAAAATGATGAAGTGCTGGTTGAATGTTTAGCTCAAGATGCAAGTGTTACGGCTATATGTGTCCCTGTACTGTTTGTCCCTTCTCCCTTTCTGTTCTACAGCCCAGAGGAAGCTACTAATTGCACAACGAGGTACACCTGGCCTCAGTGCTTAAAAGGCTAGTGCTGGCTGCAGAAAGGGAGGCATTTTGGAAGAGGCATTTTGAGTTGGGACTGCGGTGCCTCTCAGCCAGGGATTGCCTGTTGTCTTTTGTTAAGTTACTTTCTAATGTGATCTGTGTTGTCATAAAGTTTAAGTAATTGTAATAAATCCCTTTGTTTTGACTTTTGTTAAGGTGTTTAGTGTCTTTTAGTGGGTGAATGTGTGATTTGTTGTTAGCCCAATAGAGCTGCCTAAACACAATCTACTGAGTTTTGAGAGCTTTATGCATTTATGTTTCCTCAGACTTGTTTTTAAATGTATCAACAATCTGGCCCCTGAACCTCTCTCCAGATATGTTCAAAGACAGGACGGAAAACAGGGTAACGAGAAGCACTGTGAATGGAAACTGTAGCATACAACGTCGTAGATCTACGTTTGGTCAATCAGCCTTCTCCATCAAAGGCTGTAAACTCTGGAACACATTACCACCTGAAATAAAATTAATCTCGGACTTAAAATCTTTTACAAAACAGGTGAAATGCTGGTTCAAAGCAAGCCAGAGCTGTACCCACTTTTAAATAGTATCTTCAAACTTTATTTTAAACTGGTTTATAGCATTTGTATTGTTGTACATGTATTTTAATGTATCCTCATATCGTGTTATGGGGTTTTATGTAACTGAATGTTGTACATTTTAATCTGTTTGTTTACACAAAGGCCCAACTGGGGACACGAGTTGGAAATTAGCAATAGCTATATACTCTTAATGCAGCACATCAGTTTCATGCTTTGCATTGAAATTATGTTAAAATGCATTGTCCCTATTAAATAAATAAATTCAATTCAATTCAATTATGGTGGGGCGTAACACAAGGCATGAATGTAAGCATTTCGACTTAGCCAAGGAGTAAACTTACCCAGTGCTACAGTAGGCACCTGTTTTTAAACTCAACCTGTTCAAATGTGGAATACAGCCTCCCAGTGTGACGCTCTAATGAGAGCCCTTGAAGCGGTTTGAGTCATAGGTATTTAATTGAGCCTATTTTTTGCTTGCCAGGAAAGATTATCTTATACGTTGGGCATGAACAACCATCTGTCAATGTTTTTTAACATCTGCTTTATCAGGACTGTGAACATGATATTTATGTATAAAATAAATTCATTTCTGTTTTGTTATTCATCTTTGTTTCTGTGGGATTCTTTATACTCATGTTTAGGACTGTTTTTGTCAATTTTGGTCATTAGATTCTCATCGCTTTGGCTGTTTTCAATGTCAATAAATTTAAGAAAAACTTAATATTGTGTATCACAAATATATATGGCAGAATGCATGGGTCAGTATTAGTGATATAACTGACTGAGATGTAAGTTAACATGCATTTATTGGTCAAGAAAGTATTTGGCTTATAACACCATTTCAAACTGTTATGGCTGCTGGAATGCGTCAATAGAGAGTTTTTTTTATCCTGCAAGACTCATTAGGAAAAAAGTATTTTTTTCAGTCAGGATTAATCAGCAGGACATCTAAAACTCAGCAATTTACGTTGACAGTCAAGCAGAGAAAATGTTTCTTCAATGAGCCAATCAAAGCTCGATCAAATATCAACCATGTGATGTCTCCCAAAAGACGTACCTGGTAAATAGATTTTATCATTAAATCTTTGGCAAACAGACGCAAAGCAACCCTGCACCACCTGATGTTAATCAAAACTTTTGAGTAAAAATACTGACTGCTATCAGACGCTTTGTTTCTAACCCTCTTTCTACTGTAAACATATTTAAATATGACCATTATTAGAAGTTACAAATCTTTAGGATTGGTCAATCAAGGTACAATCTTTATTTATACACCAGACAGTTTTATTTGGTCCTCTACATTTTGGCAAAGGTTATATTAAATCTCTAATGAGTTTTCTATTTTAAGGGTACAAATCTGCCCCAGCACAACATACAGTAGTTATCATCAACAACACTACTGCTGGCTGCAGTGAACTCTATTTGATCAACTCTGTGATTAAAATATATCATCTGTATCTGCATGTTTCTTTGACTTCTGAACATGAGAGCTGCTGTTGGTCTTTGACAAACTATTTCACATTTTGTCTTACCACTCAAACCAATAGTATATAAAAGCCACAAACCAGCACATGTGGTTTCCTGTGCCACTGCTGAGGGGTAAAAATGTGTAACATTGTAAAAAAGAAACTCTAACTGAAAAACCCTGTGGTATTCATTTGTAGCTTCTACATTGTTCCCTCTCAGCACAGATGATGACAGATGTCCATACTCCTGTTATCAGAGAGAAGCACAAGGGGACGGTAAAAACAACAGCATTTTTTAAGGCTTGCTCACCTCTATTGAGGAAGCCTGCTCTTACAGATGTAGCCCTTAAAAACACAATGACCCTTCAGTTTGGCCAGAATAAAGCCCTCTCTTGATTTACAGTCTGATAACCCCTTGACTGCTCCTGCACCTCAGGCCCTTTGTGACAGTGAAGGCCTTTCTCCTTTATGCTCTGTTGTGAGCCAATCGGATGGGGATACGATGTCTAATATTGCTTCAGAATTGATATTTTCTTTCAAGGAAGCATATTCCTATAGGAGAAGGGTATATTGTTTTGGTCGGAGGGTGTCATGACATCACAAAGGGCAGTAACCCCTCCCCCAGGTGGGTGACACTACCACAGCTAGGTGTTTGTTCTGCCCTCTTGAGTCTGACTTCTCACCGTAAACAATCGGGCAAGGTGCAAGAAAAAAAAAATCTTTTCAGTTGTTAGTCCTGTTGTAGTGATGGAGGGCAGAGTGTGATGGATGCATTATGAGATGTGCTTCTTCCCCATTGATTAAAGGAATCAAACAAAACACAATTGTTTAAAAAAAAAAAAAAAGAAGAGGAACACTTGTTTGGATAATCAGTTTATTAATGAATTTAAGGCCACTCTGGACTGTGCAGAATTCATAAAGAGAGCAGAAATAACTCACTAAATCACATTGCCCTTGGTTGCTCCAGTGCTACCCTGTGGTGACTGTTTGCTATTGCTGCAGAAGAGCTTAAATATCCACATCATAACGGAGTCAAATCTAACAAAAGTGTTACACAGTAAATGATGAAGACTGTACACTGTGACCTCGCTACGTAAGCTTCCTTTGTACATTTTACTCCAAAAAAAATGCAACTCTCATCCTGAAACTCCTCACAGCAAATGGAAAGTTACATTTAAAGTCACAAAAATACAGATTCCATTTCACGACACAGACACGGCGGCATGCTGCATGTTTCCTGGGCGAGCACTGATATGTATAATCTCCAGGTTGTGCTCTATACATTCCCTTACTAATAGGATCTTTGCCATGCATATTAAGTCTGATATGCAGATGTCTGTAGGTAAATACTAGTACTGCGTGTTGCTAAGGCCATAGGATTTGGATATGAATTCACGTCAGAGTGATACTACAGTATATAGTCGTCTATTTATGAAAACCACAGGCAACCACTCTCAGAAAGAAAATAACCAAACATGCATGTCCCTTTCCTAAAAATCTGTTTTCTTGTCATGTGTGGTTCAGACTGAAAACATGATGGTTTGAAAGAGGCCACAAATAATAACAAGACATGATAGACCCCATAACCATACAGAAGAAATCATAATCATGGTTCATACAGCTCACACACAAAAACACAAAAGCTTCCATCATCACAGCTTTCAATGCCTTCATCTTTGGTTTCAGCCTTTTCAACCTGCCATTACGGCCGCACTCACAGGGTAAAGGGACTACTACTTTATTTTTAACACAATCAAATCTGTCAGAGAGGAGGCGTGAAGAGGAGGGGGCGGGGGGGGGGGGGGGGGGGGTCCCACATGCAGTTTATGGGCACTAGTGAAGAGGGAACGGCAAGAGGGTGGAAAAAAAACTCTGTGACACTTTGATTATTCTGAAAAATAAAACAAAAACAAACAAAATTAGAAATGAAATGTTCTGTACGTTCCAAGGATATCTCAAAAACACAACTCAATTTTCATTTAAATTTCCCAGATCCCAGATAAACTGTCTGAGTCCAGCACCTGCAAGTAAAGATTCTGAATTATTGATTAAGCGTTACGTCTATTGGGAAATCAAAACATTTCAAAAATAAAATTTAAAAAATGCTCATTGCCATTCCCCAGAAATCCCCCATGAAACCTTCAAATAGCTTCTCTTTCTCCACTCATTAGTCCCAAACCCAAAGCATCTTCCTTTAGTATATTTAAGGAAGACATTTTTAATCCTGATAGTTGAGAAGCTGGAAACAGACGTTTGATGTTCTTGCTTGACAAGATCATCAAAATAATTCTTAATAATTAGAAATGTTCCAGCTCGGTCAGAGATTTAGCTTCTTCTTCTTTTTTTTCTCAGAAAATAGATGATATAATCCTTTAATGTGATCGAAGCTTGAACATGCTAAATCACATTGCTGTTTTGTAATAAAAATAAAATCTTAAATGTTCACTCAGCAGAGATCTCACAGAATTCTCTGGTTGTGCTTTCGGCTCGAGCTCCTGGACTAGCTTGTTATTTGGCTACTACAAGTAGGAGCAACTCGTGCTTCTTCACTAATGCGACGTAGAAGAGACTCCTCTTACAGAACAACATTAACTGTTCCCGTTCATTTCTCATGTTTTGAAAACGCAACGGGAACGAGGAGGGCAGAAATCATCCTAAAACAAAGAACATCATGAAGATTAAGTGATGAGATGTGGAGGGAGCAAGCCAGCACTCTCCGTGGACACGTTTACATAGAACACACATAGCACACTGTACAGAATTGATATAATCTATTTTTAAAAAAATAGGTAAGCAAGAGAGAGACTCCATTTTGATGTGAATGACAAGCTCATGTGAAGGCAGAGGGCTGATCGCGGTCACCAACACCTGCTCTGTTTGCAAAAGGCAAAAATACTCCAAAAAGAAAATCTAAATAAAACATCCAAGATATTTGATATTCTGAGAAGTGAAAGCGCTACACAGAAGAGTCTGTGCCCTGGTTTTGCATGTACACAGCTCAAATGTTTTTTTGTTTTTTTTTACTTTACCCTCAATCATACTAAACATGACAAAAGGCTAATGTATGTTTACAGCATCCATCGCTTTGAGAACAGGAAGATTTAGTTTATCCTAGCGTACGCTAACCAAACAGATATATTTATCAGCATCTCTGTGTAGGACAAAGCTGTGTCAAACCAGGGCCGAGATATTTGCAGACAGATAGGATATGTGCGTCATTATTAGAAGAAGTACTGATATCAACGGTTACACATGAATCTGTCCTTCACTCTTTGTAGCAGCTTCACACACCCGACTGGAAACAGTAACAGTCTCCTTCACTCGTGTATTCATGAGCGTTGAGGAAGAAAAGAAAAGAAAAAAAAAAAGAGAGCAGACTTTAAAGTGGTGCAGTGTGACTGCTGGAAGCTGCAGCTACTGTTCCATTGAAATCAACGCTGTAAAGAATGTAAGGTACGAGTGAAGCGACCAAAAAAAAGAAAGAAAGAAAGAAATCACAATAAGTTTCTAAGGCATCATCAGGTTTAAGCAGCGACCACGGCGCTGTAGATATATAAACTCATAGAGTCCAACTTTGACCTTCACTCTTCACTGTGGCTCCCCTGGAAGAATAAGAAGTGATGGAAGAAGAACCGAGGTGGAGAGCCCTCACCTTAAGTCGAGGGAAGCAGGTCTATTGTTTTTATTCTATATTAAGTCAGGGTTTTTAAATCAACTGTCCGCATGCAGCATGATGTTGATTCTCCAAAATGTGATGGAAAGAAAAAGCCTAAAATGAGCACACAACAAAGCAGGCCACTGAGAAGAATAACCACCATCCCACAGACTGAAACATGATTAGTGGTCTCTCAGGGTGGACAGTTTCTCTGAGGGGACCTCTTTGAGTTTGGAAGGGCTTTTCTCTAGGCCTTCTGTAGGCGCTTTGACCGCAGGTTTAGCCGCAGGTTTGGCCGCAGCTTTGGCCGCAGCTTTGGCTGCAGCTTTGGCAGGAGGTTGTGGTGTCGGGGGAGGGGGGTGAAGTCCCGCCTCGGTGCCGATGTTGACAGTGATGTTGGTGTAGAGGGGCAGGTATTGCCGTGAGATTGTCTCGTAATCAGCCGTGTTCATCCCGTCTAACTTCCAGGTACTACGTGTCTTTGCCAGCATGTTGAACCTGGAAACCAAGAGCAGAGACAGATCGGTGAATATTTAAGGATGTATGTTATAATAAAAATAAAAACACAGCGAACAGTTTGATTTTAGTTGTCCTTAGCCATTTTTCAAATATGCGGGGAATTCTCCTGATTTCATCCTGCTGACTCACACATTACGCAGATATTCTACAAGGGGGCTGGCAGATAAAGTCTGTTCGTGTTCACACATGCAGCTCACCCTGAAAATTAAAGGAGTTTTTCAGGAGTTTTGTGTGAGTCTGATCGCTCAAATCTGTGATCGAGCAGTGCAGAGTCTATTTAAACTTACTCCAACTCAGATTGTATCAGTCAGCATGCCAATTGATTTCTGATCTGCTAAAAAATAAAAAATAAAAAAAATAAAATACCCCATCAAGCCAAACACAGCTTGTTGATCCGTACCTCTTTGGGTTCACACCGTTGCCTTTGTCCAGCTTGTGTTTAATCATCTTGTAACGGCCGACCTTCAGCGTCGGACGAGTGATAAACATCCCCGCCAGAGACACTCTGAGAGGACGACAACAATAAAGTCAGTCTAAAAAACAGTAGATGTTGATCCCACACACATTTTACACACGTCCATAACACAGACTCAACTTGGTCAGATGAGAAATATAAAAAAAATATATAAATATAATATAAAATCAAAAATGACCAACAATACACCGATGAAGATTATCAGTATCAAATATCTTTTTCTTTGATGTCATCTGTGAGTATGTCTGCTGAATGTTTCATCTTTTCATTGTGTCTGTTATGAAGTGAAAGCAGCTGAATGTGGCTTTATAGCATCTGGAGAATTTCCTCTGCTGGGTAGAAAGTTTTTTTTCTCTCTAACTTTCATATTCAGACAGAGCTAACATCTGTGTGCTTCTGACTTCCAGAGTTAAACTCACATTCTTTGAATCATTTTTTCTCAGCTTTTCTTACCGGACTCCGATGTCGTCGTCCTCTCCGCCCCAGCCCCAGTAGTTGTTGGGAAAACCGTTCATTTTGAGGTAGTGCAGTGGTGTCAGAGCTGACACTCCTCCAAAGTACATCTTGTACGGAAGCCTGGTTGGGATAAAAGATAACAAATACAGACTTAAGTATTGTAAAATAAGTGTGGAACATAAGATGTGTTCTGTAGGGCGATGATGAGTGGAGTCAAAATCCACAAAGTTCCAATAGTTAGGTGGTTAGTTAGAGTTTAAAACTCTGTCGAGGATTTTTTTCTTGTTTCTGTGTGTTGGTTAGAACTACCTTTAGAGTATCTGGCCAAGCCTTCACTCTAGTTTGTTAAGCAACTTCCCTTCAAGATTCCATAACCATTCATTAATTAATAAGTGAGTTAATTTGTTAGTTAGCTAATAAGCAGCTACGAGTCAGGATATAAACAACTTAATGAGCCATGACAAAAACTGCTTTCTCAAAACAGCAGTCCAATTGAACAAAGCTGCGGAGTGATGTTATACAAACTAACTCTTTATTCGTTGTTTGATAGATTCAAAGTAAACTAGCACTCTGTCACAAGGCAGCTAACACCTGTTAAATGTATAATTTTATATCTTTTAATTATAGTTTTGAAAAATCTGAATGTTACTATGAACGTTATTTTTCAGCTCTTAAAATCTAATGTATCGTATGAATTCAACAACTAAACGAATATGTTAAGAAAAAACAATTCATTCAGCAGCAGCCTGAGTGCTATCAGCATATCTAGTAAGGGTGAACTCTTCGGGGGGGGGGGGGGCACGTGGTTAGTGCACGTGCTCCATGTACGGAGGCTGTGGGCGGCCCTGGTTTGAATCCAACCCTTGGCTCCTTTCCTGCATCTTATTCCTAACTCTCTCTGTCCACTGTCCTAACCCAAAAATAAAAACCTTTAAAGAAAAGAAAAAGTGAACTCTTCAGTGTGCTTTCACAGACAAAGAGGAGTCTTACTTGTAGCCAAACTTGTCCATGGCGATGGCTGCATGCTTAGGGTTGGAGTCGCAGACGTAGGTGTTGCGGTCGTCCTCTGGGATGAGGTCCACATCATGGAAGAAGAGACAGTCCCAGTCTTCCTCTTTCATGGCCTCCCGGAAACCAACATTCATCAGCTTGGCCCGATTAAAAGTGTAGTTACCCGCCTGTGGAGTAAACACAGACATGGTCCGAGCACAGGCCGTGTGTTAGAAAGACCTCAGCTTTAAGTACACAACACAGTAAGCAGTCTGTGATGAAGAGAGAAACTTTCACGAGGGAGTAACAGATACAGAAACCAATATTTACAGCACTTATTGACGTAGAAGTCATTGAAGCAAATCATAATACACCTGTTCTACAATACTGGAAATACTGGAAGTGTGATCACCGGGGCTGTTGACAAACGCAATACTGCATTAAAAAGGAAGAATGTGCAACATTTTGATCCAGTAGATGTCGCCCGTGAGCACCAGCATGAAACCAAAACAAACTGCTGTTTGGCAACACCTCCACTATTCTGAAGCCTCCGCTCTCCTCCAGCGACACACCTCCGACCTCCCTCCACTCGCGGCCGCTTGAAGGAGTTATGAATTAGAACGCACCGTAATCAAGCACCATTAAGTGCAGCACTTAAAGAGGCAGACAAAATTGTCCTTTGCTTGAGTTGTAATCACCTGTGTCCTGATTTGTTGTGTTAGCAGGCTACATCTAGCACACTTTGGTTAGCTCGTAGCTCCATATTGCACATAAATTGACACAGAATGACAGAGATCTAAAGACACTTATGTTACATCCAAATAAACAGTGAGTATGTTATTCTTCTTTTCTCTAGTCCTTGACTAAAAGAGCTTTTTACACAAGGCCGTCTCGTCCATGTAAGCATGATGTAAACACGGCTCCGACTCTCACTCATTGTAGGCAGTCATGACTCAGAGAGACATTCACAGGATATACTTGATTTCTACTTTTTATGTGTAAAACGTCACACATTATTCCTTTAATGACAAGCTAACCACAGATGAAGACATTCACTGACATATTTCCCTTTATTGCGAGGCTGATTTTATTTTATTTTCAATGTGTGTTTGTTGAATGTTGAATCATTTGATGATGCAAACAAGAGATAACAGCAGGGACTGTGAAAGCAGATGAAGTCCAGGTGACGTTGGTCTGGGAGCTGGAGAGGTGCCGGTTCACTTCCTGAGCACTACTTGAGCAAGGCACCAATCTTCAAACTGTTTGGGCACGTCTTCCTGTGCAGCCCCTCACTCTGACGTCTCTCTATTAGCGCATGACCATAGTAGTGCATATGTGTGTGTCTTTCATCCTAGGTGTGTGTAGCATGTCTCAGCCAGAGTGTAAAATTGAATTTCCCCTCAGAGGATTAATGAAGGGATTTCTTTTTCTTCTGAAGAGTGTTTTGTTCTTCCACTACTGTCTCTTTCCTCCCGATGGAGCGGCCTTTTTGTCTTCAAAGTCACCAGCACTGTAATCAGCGACATCAGGGAATTTGTAGAAATTAAATTAAACCCATCACCCGGCTTTGGAAAAGCAACGGCACCTCTCGCACGACGCCGCTGAGCTTCTTTATCAGGCTAAATACAGAGATGAGAATATTTAGCATAAAGGCTTAGAGCCACTCTGACAGAACATCTGCTTGACACGATTTCTATAGCACTTAAACAGGATAAATGTGGCGACTCTTAAAAATAGAAGATAAAACAGGCGCTTATACAGGACACCCCACTGTTTCACTACTTAATTATTGCGGGGCAAGTTAATTCAGAGATAAAGCCCTGTGGAATAATTTCAGTTTTAGCTGAGCGAGCGAACTCAGTTTTGCTTTAAATTTGTAATACACGAAACAGAGTGTCATGATTCACAATGTAGAAAGCCACCATGATGACTCACCAGTACATCGCATTGCTTATCTCTACCATAATGTTGCATCATATTTTCAGGCTTTGATCAGATGTTAATTCCCTGATCCATCCCAAAAATAACACACTGCACCATCTGAAGCCTCCTTAATGAAGCTACTAGACTCATTTTTTAGGTGTCCTCTAAACTGAGAGTACAGTTCAACAACAATGTGAAAAATCCAGCAGAAGAGGAACAAAAGATAAAGTGCTGAAGAGTTGACATGAATATACTGTTACAGCTGCAGCTAATTATCCTGTAACTTGCTACTACAGCACACCAGAGGGCGCTCTTCATCCAGTCTGAAGTGAGGTGGACAGCAAACATCAGTTACACTCTGCATACAGACCAAATTATTTCCATGAGCTGTAAACATCCAACAATGAAACCTAAGTAAAGCCCCTTCGGCTCGTCCTGGGGTGTGTGACTCTACCTGGTGAATGACGTAAATCCCATAGTGCAGCTGTTGTCGCTGCAGAAAAGGATGTAGGTAGTACAGGAGGAACTTGAGGTGGTGCTCTCGGTGTCTGTGGGGAATGATGATGGCTGTCCGGTGTTTCGCCTCACAGTCTGGTGGCCTGTAGCGTCCTCCGCGCACCACCAGGGGATTTTTCCTTTGAACCTCTGCCAGAGTGAGCCCTGACGGGAAGCTGACGTGGATCGGCCCACCTGCGAGGCAGAAATGAGTCTGTTGTCATTACCGGTAGGAAACATGATGTATTGTTGGAGCAAAGGCAAATAATGTGGTTAGTGTATTGGAGGCCATGATTTGAATGTAACATCATAATATTTGAAAATGACATCTTTATCTGGATGTGACTTTTACTTCCTGGGCAGAAAATGATACTTTCAAAAAGCTGGGTGTGTTATGGGTGTGAAATGATAGAAAACTGATTATTTCTGTGCATGCCTGTAGTTCATTTTACAGGGAATGTGCAGGCAGGCAGGCAGGCAGGCCATCATGGTTAAGAGGCATGTATCTCCATAGGTTTTTATTAAAAGGAAGAATGTGCGACTTTTTGATCCAGTAGATGTCGTCTTTGAGCACCAGCACGAAACCAAAACAAACTGCTGTTTGGCGACACCTCCACTATTCTGAAGCCTCCACTCTCCTCCAGCAGCACACCTCCAAACTCTCTCCACTCGCGTTCACATGAAGGAGTTATCAATGAGAACGCACCATAATTAAACACCATTAATTGAAAGTGGTGGACAAAATTGGCCTTTGCTCGAGCTGCAATCGCCTGTGGCCTGCATTGTTGCGTTAGCAGGCTGACGTTAGCACACTTCGGCCGTCCCGTCCATGTAAACATGATGTAAAAACAGCTCTAGCACCAGTACAGACAGCGAGACTCTCGCTTCTCACTCACTGTAGACAGCCACGACTCAGAGAGACATTTATACAGGATATACTTGATCTCTGCTGTATGTATGTGTAAAATGTCACACATTCCTCCTTGAAGAGGCATACATCTACATAGGTCATTATTAAGAAGCATGCATCTGCATAGGGCATTAGTCTAACTCTACCACTGAGTGTGTAATGAGATCCTGAAACAGTGACATAGTGAAGAGGTTAGTTATCCGTTCAGCTAAAAAACTTAATCTGATTAGTTATCCGCTATCATTAGTTTAATTAATCAGCAACTGAGCTTCTTAAACTAAATACTTTCTGGTTTATTTACTTCTTCATGAGAGTCAATAGAAAATCTTTTGGTCATTGACTAAACAAGAAATTTGAGGATGTCATCTCGGGCTTTGGGTATCCCTCCTCCTCTCATGAAACCAGTTTCAGGGCACGGTCACATTGGCTGAACCTCCAGTTGGTTTCTCTTTACTTCCTGTTGCCAGATTGAATATTCACTGGTACTTTAGTTACCTTAAGTCTCTCTTTTTTTCCCAGGAATGTATTCAATGCCTCATGTCTCATTTATCAGCTTCAAGTGTACAATGACTTTGGAGTTATGTGGGAACAAAGGAGCAGAGGGCAGAGCCTGGAAACCGGTAAACTAAGCCTTCTTACCCAACTCATCCAACGTAAATTGAAGAAACACTCAGCATGTTCTGAATGTCTGGGTACTGTGTAACGAGTGTGCGGCAGGGAGAAGACAAACATGTTAAGCTGTCAACTTACAAATATTTGTTTCTTCAAAGCTTGAAACCACATCTCTTGTAACTTGAGTTTGCTAAGTTGTCATTGAGCAAATTGAAAAGAGATGTGGCTTAAAGGAGTAGGAATGAAAGCTAAAGAAAACTGTGTCAAATTGAAGAAAAACACATCCTCTTAAAAAGTTATAGGTTCAATGTCCTTATCATACCTTGTCATTCGCTTTATCCTTTAGTCATGGATGAATGTTACAATAAGCCATTGTTCTGCATCAGGATGAGGTGTAACAATTGACACTACTCACAGCAATTGAGATTTACAAACCTAACAAAAATCAAACACAATCCATTAGCCTCCCTCTCACGAGTAGGTGGCATTAGGCAGCTATTTTTAAAGCTCCTCTGGCATGCTGATGAACATTATTTAATACCCCGGTGAAGGGGCGATGTAAGCTGCAATAGTGAATGTATGTTCACTATGCACCTTACAAGTAGGTTTTTCTACTCTGCCTGTGAAGTGAGGTATTTAGAAGGTACAATTTAAAAAAGGTGCTTCTGCATCAGTCCTGTTCAGCTCACACTAAAGACCTTTGTCACTTGTTAACAATAGATCCATTCAGACTCAAGGGGATTTCTGTTCACTTACTCTGACCAATCATAGCACACTGCGCATGTAAACACTGTAAAAACTCTACCTCATATATTAACAATCTGTTACGTAACTATATATTCATTATCATGTTCATCTCAGCATTTTCTTGCACTACTCACCACTGCACTATTGTCTTATTTAGCCTTGTATATATTGTGTTTTTTTTTGCGTATATTATGTTTAATGTTTAACTTTGTACATTGAGAGCACAGTTACTGAAGACAAATTCTGTGTGTGTGTGGAAGCATACATGGCCAATAAAGCTGATTCTATTCTATTCTGAAGAACACCTGGGACTACCAACAGCCTTTTCAAATTCTTTTTACTAAGAAGTTAAACAAAGATCGTCAATGCCCTTACACTCAGCTGTCAGCGTTTTATTTGACATTGCAGCCGAAGAGTTGCTAAGTACAAAACAGAGGACTAGCTCTTTTGTGCAAAATTCATGCTAAATTGAAAAAAAAAAAAAAAAAAAGAAACGGTTAAGACGTGTTCACATCAGTGTTAAAGATTTTTTTTACAGATAAGTGACACTGCACAAATATTCTGTGTAGCCTCTTAAACAATGAAGTTGCCTAACTTGCATAACCTGAACCAGACACATCTCTATCACAACAAAGCTTTTTTTTCCCAAGTACTGGCATGGCCAGTCTACTTTTTTTTTTTAACCAAATGGCAACCTCTGGAGTTGAAGAAAAAAAAAGTGCAAACAAAATGCAGTTCCTGAAGTGTCTGGCTTTAGGCTGGCTGCAAGAAAAATATGATCAGCACATCACATCGTTGCTGTTGGCCAGGATTTATTTCCACTATGGCGTCGCAATGGGCTTCAAAATTCTGCATCAGAAACCAATGGGTGACGTCACCAACACTACGTCCATGTTTCATACAGTCTTTGGTTTTTACACTAATTTTTGACTCAACTTCATTGTTTCATGGAAATGTGTGATGCAACATCAGGCTGCATTGAGAGTGTGGAAATATTTCTATGAGCGACACACAAAAGACAAAAAATATAAAATTCCACAATAATGAGTGCACATGAGGCAGAAACAAGTGTCCCTCTAATGTGGTGCATCCATGCAAGTGCAGACGCATCAAACTATTCAAGTGAAGTAGACAGCAAGGTCACAGACTTAAAAAAGAAAAATGTATGATATATGTCAGGGCGAATACATGTTTAGCCAATGCAAGCAAAGCACTGTTATATGAGTACATAGATCTTTACCAGCACACATTCATTTTGATTTCTGTCTCGTGTTATTTAAAAGTTTTTGATTCAACTTCACTTCCGCAAATGGAAAATTGTGACACATCTTGGAAAGGCCGATATGAGTTTGTGAAAATCTGGCTCTTAACTTCCAATAGAACAGAATGGAAGACACAAAGAAAGGAAATGCAGTACAATTACATAAAATTGCACTAGAAGCAGAGATAAGTGGCTCTTAGTGTAATGAATCCATGTAAGTGGAGACGAACTACAAGTCGATATGATCAATGACTTACAGAATTGCATAATATATTAGGGCTGATAAGCCATTATTTAATAAAAGCCAATAATGGTTATATCATGGTTGGACCCTTTTCTTTTTTTGTTAAACCATCATGACTACTATTCTAATGGATACATCCCATACCATATCATACCCAACCATATCATACTATACCATACTTTAACGTACCATCCTATAAAATACCTTAACATAACATACTATTCCGTACCATAACATAACATACCATGCCGTAATGTACCATACTATACAGTGTTTCCTCTAGGTTTACAGTTTTGGGGGGGGTGGGAGGTGCGCGGGCAGACGGACGCCGACACAAACGCCTGAAGGAATCTTGGTGTTCATGCGATACTTTCAATGACAGCTGTCCTGTTCTATCGGAAAGGTATCCTTAAATGACTTATATTTTAAACGCCCTAATATAATGGTAGGGGAAACACTGCTATAAAATGTCCTCTGCCTTAATTATTAACAAAGCTGTGACTTAGTATGGAATGAGAAAAGTAGGAGCCTTCTTTGCTCAATACATCTTACTAAACAACAGGTTACTGACCAAATTTTATTAATTGATAAGTCATAGGTTGCCATGAGAAGCAACTAATTTTCAGTTTTCAGTATCAATACTTTGCGATCACTTTATTAGCTTAATAATCTATTAATATCTATTTTTCAATCGTGATAAAATGTTGACTGATGGAAGGGCTGGAGACACAGTGCAGCTATCAGTAAGTCCTAGTAAAGCTGAAAGAACCTGATAAATGACTGATGACAGTATTTCATTCTGGAAAAACTCACGGTAAGATTGTTTTTACAATTACCGGTATGTATTTACAGATTTTAAAAAACAGTTACCAGTATTAGGGAATGACACTAAGCAGGTAAGAACACTCACCTATAAGAGGGGACGTCTTAGGGCAGTATGGCATCTCGTTTCCATGGCTATGAGCTTTGGATAGGTGGGAGAGGTTGGCGTAAACGTCACTTCCGCCAAAACTAGCAGGCGTGTGGTTTCGACCAGAAACACCAGCAATGTCTGGTTTGCGGAAGATTCGGATGAAGTAGCTGACTCTTTTCTGGTATCCCTCTCGGGACAGCAGTGCCATGACAACCAGCTGGATGCCCAGGAACATGAACAGGTAGCGCCATTTGGAGTGGATACTGACCATGGCGACAGCTCTGCGTCGTCAAAGCAACGAAGGCCAAGAGGAGGCAGTGTAGAAAGTTCACTGGTGTGGAGCGATAAGACTCTCTGTGGTTTTTAATGCCGGGGTTTGTAATGAGGCATTCCCAAAGATTAGAAAAAATCAGGAAGGTGATGATTGTCAGCTGTGGATGAGGCTGGTGTAGAGGCTATTAACACCCACGCAGAAAGTCAAATATTCTACGTACCTAATCTATAATATGGCAACACACACTGCATGTGACTTTCACTATGTGTTTTGTTACGTAGATAATGAGTGGCAATATTGAGAATGATTATGCAGAGTAAGAAAAATGGCAAAAGTAACACAAAAAAGGCACTTTCGGTAAGCTGATATAAAAAATAAACACCAAGGAGAGGAAAAATAAAAAAATATTCTCATCAAAAAACAAAGTCTTGTTTACTTTTCTCTACTTCACTGCATTACTTTTCGCAGCTCGCTATGTGGTAGATATCTCCAAAGTCGACTGCTGGTCCAATGTGTGGTTGGACTGGGGTGGTATTGCCAGTCCCACATCATGTGGTCTCACCCCCATTGAATTCCATGTGTTGCCCTGTGAAGCTCATTCTCCTCTGGTCAAATAAACGGCAGCGTCAGTGTCTCTCACTCGCTCTCTCTTCCTCCCTTTGTGAGTTTTATGCTGCCTTCTGTGTTCCCTCATGCTCTCTCCTGAGGGAGGCCTCCACAACAACAACAGCCGCCATGACAAAAGGGAGCATATGCAGCCGTATAGGGCCTATGCTTTACACAGGATTACACACAGTGTCCACCGACTCTCTGACTGACTCGCTGGAGAGACAGGGGGAGTGGACCATGACCAGCGTGGGAGGAGTGGTCAGAGGTTTGCATGTGTGTGTGTGGGTGACTTTGTGTTTGTTAGGGGGAGGGATTCAGTGGCGGGTCAGGCTGAGAGGAAAAGAATAGGGGGGAGATGGAGGAAAATGAAGAGGAGGAGGAGGAGGGAGAGTTTTGATCCTCGCTGCTATTGTCCCATAATGATGCAATCCATTGCTATGAGACAGCTCAAACAGCTCACTGGGCTGACAGCCACTGGACTCACTGGATGGACAGGAACTGGACCAGTCGCAGCAACACGGCTCTGAAAGACACAGAGGAGGGGGAGGGACAGTTACATGGACTGACAACCTTTGGTTCACACTGTTTACATCAGCGATTTTGCACTTACAGCAGAATGACTATCCCATGCAAACAATGACTAATTGTGTGCAGTACAGGCTCAACAAATGGATTGTGTTTGTTTACATGGAGACCCAACAGTACAGTTGGAAAGCCTTGACTAATCAGGCCCAGCGTGGGCCTGAGTGCAGAAGCCTCCCCAAAGAGAGGCCTGCTGCCCACAGCGGATGGCAGACAGAAAGCCGTGCAGCACAGTGTGGATGAAAATTTCCTAATTTACGAGCAAAAAAAAAAGAAACTCAACGGCCCTGTTGACGTAGGTTGCTTAAATGTTTTCAGGCCAAACTTAACCCCGACCAATACTCTGGAGCTGTCTGCTGCTGTATCAAACAAACCCTTGGCCGCAAATCAATTAGTGCTTGTTAAAGTAGCCAGCCTCAGACCACTAATCCTAATCCCACTGAATGCTGCGAGACTGGTGAAGAGATTGAAAGAGACGGACAGAAAAAAAATAGTTCAAAGCAACTAGAGCAGCTGCCAACCTCTCACCTACACAAAGTACCATCACTGGTCTCAGTGCAGACTCCTTCCTAAAAGTGTGCCGTCCATGGAAAGATGTTGAGCACATTTTAAAAGACATTTACAGCACATTTGTAATTTTATTTTTTTATTTAACCAGATAAATAACCCATTGAGATCAGGATCTCTTTCACAAGGGTGACCTGGCCAAGAGGGCAGCAGCACACAGTAATATATTCTTCTTGGTTTGATGGGAATGTAGAGTTACCAGAATTTAAAACTTAGATGTGTTACTGGCAAAAAATCCAACATTGCTGATAATAATGACCAAATATTAATCTAACATAATATTAAATGTCTTAATTGCACACATATTAGCAACAACTAGATTGTGAAATATTGCCAATGTATTTGTGCAATTAACACAGTTCCCTCTCTTCTATTAGGGGCAGCTTTTGGTTAAAAATATGACTGAAGATATTTAAGCTTCTGTACTTCTTCTATACCAAAAATCATTTAATTAACAGTGATTTTAACACATGATATTGAATACATTACAACTTAATAATAATTAATTTAGGTAGATACAGAAAATTATGACTATCTAAATAGCAGCTGTATTAATTCATTTTTTTTTAATAAGCAGCAAAAATGCCCCTGGTATCTGACTAGAAAAATATTCAAGTTTGTGTTAGATTAGCACCAAAAAGGAACCCAAAAAAAATAAGCAATGCTAATCTGTTGAGTGGCCAAACATACCCTGCTGTTTGGTTCATTCCTACTGAATAATCAGACTTGCGCAGACATATTCAGCCCTTGGAGCCTGTTACGGTAATTACACAGGGGAAACATTACGAGCAATCAAATGAGGGCAGAGTACATAAGATTTCTGAAGCAGTGCTCTTGTGCTTTCCCTTCTCTTGTGTCTCGTCTGTCAGCCGAACAACAATCTACAAACTGGTGTATCACACCCAGCTTGTTAAGAGACGAAGGAAAAAAAGAGACAGCAAAAACAAAAGCAAAGACCAAAGACAGCAAGCTCTAAAGAAAGAGCACAACGAATAACTGTAAACCAAGTAATTAGTACAAGTATGCATCTTGCTGCTTTAAGGTCGATTGAAAGACACCAACTGCGGGAAAAAAATATTTTAATCATTTTCAAGCCAATGTGTCTTTCAATTGCTGGTTCCACTTTCTTTCATAAAATGATGTTTTGCTGATCTTTCTTGTAAATAAGAAAGAAGCATTTTATAACTTGCCTTTTTTTTTTTTTAATGTTTCTGACATTCAGTAAATTTGACGTCTTAAAATCACATAAATAACGAAACATTCTTCAGTAACAGTTTTGTTCATTAAAAGGATCCTTCTAGCGGTGTCATCATTTTCCAGAGTTCTCTCTGTGAACATGGTGAGTAATACTTAAATATTTCATAACCAACAGGAAAAGGCGTAACCTCTAAATATGGTGGCAAAAAAAAAGAGCCTGAGAATGATCCTCTAACTGTGAATCCTGGCAGTGTAACAAACAGTGTACAGACATATTGATGACACTTGACAGGTTTCTACACTGCAGTGAATTTCTGCTTTGATGGCTGACTGAGGCTTTTCAGTTCAAGTATAATAAAGGTTTTTTTTTTTTTTTTCTCTGAGGGGATAGATGGAGAGGAAAGCCTCTGCTTCCCGCTGCAGATGATTTTTATCTGCATGAGGGACTGTGAGCAGATGGGAGTACGACACCCTCTCACTTTGCCTGGCCTCTTTAATAACCCCATAGATTATGGATATGGTTCGTAAAGATCATGCTTTAAGGACTGTGGTTAATCCGACAGCGCTGAAATGCAGCTCCATCTAGAACACAATAACAAGCGACCTGGAAAACAGTAATCTTTATTCAAAGTTGTATTGAGTATTCAAACTCACAAGTTGGTTCATGATCTTTCAGGCTTACTAGATTTAATATAGATGATGAAAACCTTTCAGTTTCCACAGACAAAACATGGCCGACTCCATCCATGTGCTGTGTACCTTAGAGCAGTTACATGGTTAGGTGTCATATTTAGAAAAAAACACCCTGAGAGAGAATTCAAACTTCCTTTGACACTCCCTTTCTGCTTGCTCATATTCCAGTGTCATATTCATGTAATGAGATACAGAAAGGTCTTTACAAAAGAGAGAACTGATAGGTCTGGTTTGCTTCGATGCTTGAGGGCCATATTGTGCGTGAGCTGGCTAATACGGTGACAGAGCTTGGCACAAGGCGCCTCCTTCAACAAAGCTCAGGCACTGACTTAACACGCATATAAAAGAGACCCAGTGACTAGATTTGGACGAATCTTTCTGCGTTAGCTAAAAGGCCGAGGACGAGGAGGAGTGAAGCAAAGAGAGAGGGAAGGACAAAGCAAACTGAGAGGAGCTGGAGGGGGAAAGAGAAATGCAGCCAACAGTCTGGTTACACTATGTTCTTTTGACTTCATTGTCTGTCCTGCACAGACATCCTTCCTGTGCATATTTAGATTTTTTTTTTTTTTTTTAAATCAGGTTTGGTATCACACATTGTAACATCAGCACACCAACGCAAACCTTTTCTGCTTCCTCATTTTATTGTTGTTGTTTTTAATACTTTATTTATAGCTTCTTTTTTTCTTTACAATACAGACAGAGCGCCCTGGTTTTTAACGACCTGTGAATTGTGTGCTTCAAACACTGATGGCACATCACAGCCGACAAATAGGACATTTTATTTTCTGCTCAAGGGACATTAATATTACATATATGGTATGTCGGACTCCGCAGGCATGCTTGAACACACATGAATGAATGCAAGAGAGGGCTAGCATGGTGAGAATGAAGAGAAGACAAGAACATAAAAGGAGATGGGGGGGGGGGGGGGGGGGGGGGTATGGGAGTTATATATTTAGCTCATCATCTAGGGACTGTAGCTTACGGTCAGCGCTGCTGTTCAAATCCTTGAGGGGTGGCAGAGAACTCATGCACAGTCCACTGACAGCAGCCTCAGCAGCTCCATAGGGAGATTAACAGGCAGACAGACCAAGTCACAGTGCAGCGAGGGTGACAGCAGAAGTTGTTCACCCAATCACACAATCCTGCTGAGCCTCTTGGTCCAAACACCTGAGTCACTTTCTTCTTACTCCCCCTTTTTTCTCATTCCCCAAACAAGGTAGCTGATTCCCTCAACTAGAACTGATCAGCATGCACACAAGATGTGATCAATAAACGCAACAAATAATCCCTTTTTCAAACTGCTGGAATAAAGACTCTACCTTTTTTTCATCTGCTCAGCTGATGCTCTGCTACAGGTGCTGCAGGCTGTGCAGGGAGTTTAGTAAAGCATTCGGCTAGAGCGGTTTCTGCAGGAAAAACTACATGCTCCAAGATTTCTTTTTAATTGACCTAAGCATGGCTCTCTGCTTTGTATATTCTGTAAAAGAACGTCTATGAACCCAATGACATTGGTCAACCGATGTCTCAGTCTGGCTCTTTTTTTTTTTTTTTTTTTTAGAACGACAACAGCCTTTTCAAATGTGTTATGTGTTACTTTACAGCATGTTAAACACAGAAATTCCAGGCGCAGCTGGTTCACATCAAATGAGCAGAGCAGAGAGAAGAGACGGACCTATCACTGCTCGTGTACGATGGTATTTTTTTTACTCGTGAAATGTTGCGCCAACTGCCTACCAAGCAGTTTATCTGCCAAGTGTTACCTCACGAGACCCACAGCGGTTTTGTTTTATTGCATTCCTGGATAAATAGATTTAATTTTAGATGAATCCCTTTATTCTTTTCTCATTAATCAATACCTTGTCTGTTCCTTAAATGGTAAAAAAAAAAAAAAAAAGTTTCATAAAAAGTTGAAAGAAGTCATTAACTGTGCACCTTTGTGAGATACGTCTTAGTTTGCCCCTGTAAAAACAAAAATGGGGCAACAGTCAACTGAGTGTATGCAATTAATGTGGAAATGGTAACACTTGTGTGCTGTGTATTTTCACTAAGACAATAGAAGAAATAGAAACTAAAAAAGCTTGCGAGAACAACCTAGACGAGACGGTGTTGTCTGGTAAAGACCCTAACCTTTTAACCCCATTGAATCACATAGCAGAGCTCTGCATTAGAGGATGGAGCTTTCACATCTGCCATTGCATCTATATTTGCCGGCCTATTGAGGATAAGTGAATGCTCTTTAGTCTTATATGTGTGAGCTTCTGTTAAATCTGCTAAAACCCCTACTACTGTAAGTGGGGGAAGAACATCCATCAGATCCCACTCGCTTAAAGCTTTGAAAGCACAAGACTGCGGCACGCTTTGAGGACTTATGATCCATCCCTGTAAGAATCATCGCTCTAAATATTAAAAACTGGTGCAGCCAGGTTGTATGACATGATGAACGATGACACATGTTTCATGACAAAATACCAGAAGAGCTGGCTTTAAAGATGACAGTCAGTAGAAGAAGTTTCAGTTCCATGGGTCTCTCTCATCAATATGATGCAATGAAGAAATTAATCAAACCAAATTACCAAAAATAAAAGGTTACTTTTTACATTCTAAAGGATATTTGATCATTCATTTAACCTTGCAAGTCGCTAAAGTAAGCCTGCGACAATCATTGATATTTCTAAACTTAACTGTATATGGTAAGTTTAAACTTAAACTCACAAAGCTGCAACTGAATGCATTCCTACCAGAGAGAAAATAAACTAATCAGTTATATTAGATTGAAGAATTTAACAGAAATCTCTGTATACTGTGGAATAACTGGAATTATTTCCAGATCATCAGGGGCTGCTTCAATGGGTGAGGATAACAAGAGGAGGACAACAGCAGCAACATATGAAGCTACTTTCCTCAAACTTGAAGTCATTTATTTCTTGATCCTTCTTTCCCCCTCCCCCCCACATATGCACTCCCTGAAAGTTACACACATATGCTCCTCACAGCAGGAAGTGTCAGAAGGCAAGTGAAGTGGGGCGGTCTCAAGAGTCAGGAGGACAAAACCTAAATAATACACCAGTTTAATCCTTAACATCAATGCTATATGGAATTGGTCATATTCACAGTGTAAAGAAGAAGAAGTACATACTGCCTATCAACACATAATAAAGCAGCGACAGAGGTTGCATGCCTGTTGCAGAACATAAACCTCCACCCTCTCCCAGTCGCTCACTGAATTTTCCTGAATACTACCAGCTGCATTCACACATCGCCTCACCTGACCTCTTGCTGAGCTTTTACTACAGGGCTGGCAGGAAAAATTCTCGATAAATTCAGGTTAAAGAAATGTGCCTGTCTGTAGCTCAACCCTGAGAGTTTGTTTAATAGGGCTTCATAGACTTCTCGTTAATTGAGGTTTACGATGCAAGGTTGCAAAGAAAGTAATTTACCGATATTTTTAAGCTGCAAATAAGTATCCCATCTAAAATCTAAAACAGAATGCAGCGTCGAAATACGTGTTTTTACTTCAGTTAAGCTCTGACGTTTACAGGCTAGCTCTTACAGTATGACAACTCTTCACATATTCAGTCTGCAAATGGGCAAAGTGTCAATTACTGTGTCCTGTTTAAAGTCACATAGGTCGGAGGCTGTCAGAGATTATAGACAACATGAAACTAAAATTAAACCAGTGATTGAGTAAATCCAGTGGATGAGGAAGGAGGACAGAGACAACATGTGAAGACTGAGGCACAAGAGGAGAGATCAATGTGTTACTTAATAATCAATATGCAGTGAATGTGAATGAAGACAAAAGGCAGGGTGGTTATAACCGGTCTGGTTACTTGAAGTAACTTCTGCCTGTTTAAAGCACTGCTAAACCAAAACTATGCTAGACAGGTAGGAACAATGTGCCGTTTGGTTAGTCGTGACTTTACATGAACGATCATACCGAGAGTGTTCAGAAGCATGCATGGTATCCTGTCAGCCGCAGAGTAGAGCAACAGTACAAAGTGTTTAAATGTTTCCACTGGGGCTTTAACTTTGCCCTCAGTGTTTTGTTTTTCTGGCAACCATTCCGCTCTGAAAACAGTGTTGTGTCACATTCTTTGTACTGATGAAATGATACCCATTACAAATGTGTAAAGAAATGGATAAGTTACAGTGGGCCAAAGAAAGGACATTTTTTATTTCTAAAGCTAAAAGGACAAACGACAATGTGCCTTGGTGGACAATCTGTCATGCAAATGAATCCCTGGAAAGACTTATTTCCAGCAGACAGCCCAGTAAGCTACGTCAATTGTTCCTCCTTTTACTAATCCATGCAGTAATACCAGAGACAAATATGTGGGTTATGTACTCAGTAACTCATTCTTTAAAAACGGATGCAAGTTTTAGAAATCCGGGTCTGGCCTCTTTGACTACAGGATTCAATTCTTAGAATGCTTTTTAACCCTTTAACGCATGACGTCACTACATAGAGAAGCCTTGTTTGAACCACTCCAACTGAACAAATACCAGGTATTGTCTTAAGGTCCTTATCAATAGTATGCTGGAATCTCATTGTTTTCTTTAGAAACTACATCCTGCATTTTAAAACGGCAGCAGGAAAATGACTCATGTCCAAACAGCGGCTTTATTAACACGGCAGATTAGACCATGCAGGAATCATGTTTAAGGTGAACACAAAATTAGAGTATTTTGCAAAAAACGCAACATTTATGACTTTGATCTGTTACCACTGTTAGTCAGCAGGGTGATAACACAAACAATTACAGCGTTGTCACAGCCTTCTATTTATACAATCAGATTAAGTACTGTAATTCCCAGCATATAAATAAATTTGAACAAATAGATATATTTATTAGTGCTGGGAATCTTTGGGTGTCTCACGATTCGATTCAGAATCTATTTTTGAATTATTACATACTTCAGGATCTACTCCAGTCATCTGTGACATTGGCTGAATTTCTTGCTGCTTCATTTGGCATTCTTTCTTGAGTTCAAGAGCAAACCGTAGCACTTAGCAGGGACTGACTGATTAGCCAAAAACAAAAAAATATATTTTTAAGTTATGATTCAAATTTCAAATCTCAGAATATAAGAAGCTTGATTTTTGCATAAATCGAATAATAATTAAAAAAAATGTCCCCACCTCTAACGATGCTGCTGCACAAGTGGACTTGTGATTCCAAGCCTTTTGTAGGCTATACCTTTAAATATGACTTACAACTTAATCAACAGAGATATCCATGACATAAATGGTGTTCATAATTATACAATGTCTGACTAGATTCTACGATCGGGCTTATAAATTTCACTATGCCTCGATGCCTGTTAAATCTTGATCCTCTTGTTTCCATGATTGTGGGAAGCCAAAATTTGAATTTAAACTTGATTAATGCCCAGCACAAGAATGGTCCTAAATCACTCCTAAGCTCCAATCTCTTAAAGTGAGGACAAGCTATAACTTACACAAGTATTTCAAATGATTAAGATCTTACACTGCACATGGTCACTGCACAGGTGTGACCAGCATAAAGCAAAACAGCATTCTCACAAACAGATCATTTTTCCCTCACTAGATCACATTAACATATTATATATAAAGAAAATATTCTTTACACAAAGCACCGTTCAAACTACAGCCAACTTACGGTAAAAGCATTACTCAGATTCTGTGTACAAAAGCAGGCCTTTTCACTCAAGCATCAAGCAAGCAAGACCAGGCAATGCAATAAAGTGCAAACATGCCCTGAGAAAAGAGGTGTCTGCATAACAACGCGTGCCAGCGTCCGTGTCATGGCAACCCATCCTGGGCCCTGCCATTCATCGTGGGTGCAGCTGGTACACGTCTCTGTGGCTGTTCCCTAGAGTACGACTCTGCTGGGACAGACTGCTTAGGAGAAAAAGGGGGGAAAACACACCACATCCCTTCATCTTACTCCAACCCTTTCTTCCTTATCTTTCTGCCTTTTGGATACTGCCGCTGTTTCCATGGAGTCATTTTCACCTCCAGCTATAACCAGCCCACCAGGGACAAGCACAGAAACTTGCAGTGCTTTGCAAACTTAGCAATGACAACTATGTAGACAGAAACCCCCATGAGACCAGAAACCAACAACAAGACTGGAGCAACAAGTTAGACAGGAAAGAAGAGAGTCCTCACCGTAGATCTGTAACATGAAGAGTATGTAAAAACAAAAAAATGTCACAGACCAGGCCTTCCAAACAGTTGTTCTTTGGAAGTATCGATGATGGAGCGATAACGAGGAACAAAAGCGAAAGTGAAAAACTATATCAGAAACTGATGCTGACACCAACAATTGAAAGTGACAGTACTTTCTGAAAAACAGATATCAGTAAGCTGTTCATAAGCTTGAGAATTTACCCATAACACCGAATTTCCCTCTGGGATTAATAAAGTATTTCTGATTCTGAACATTGTATAAGATGACTAGCGATTTTAAACATTTTGCGACATGCTGAGAATCGCGACACAATATATTGCGGTTAAACTTTTTGAACTGCTTCTTTTGTCCACAAAACTAAAGGAAATCAAGAACTGTTTGGTCATATAAGAAACAATTCTCAGTCTATTCATCTCACCTCAGTCTTTTTATTTCTACACAAGGGGAGTCAAGCCCACAGACCGACCAACATTGTGATAAAACTAAAACCCTGTAAAAGGCTGCACGAACTTCACAATCTGAACTGTTGGTATTTCAGTCTAATCCAACTTGAACATGATTTTTTTCCCAAAAAATTTTCATACCCGAGCAGAGAGTCCATTAAACACTTAATTACACACGCGTAAAACATGAATATACCCCTTTTCTGGCCTGTGCTCACTGTAATGTCTCTTGTGTTGTATTGTTAGTGTATTGTCTCTTGTCTTCAAAAAAGAAAAAAAAAAGAATAAAATAAAATATCGATAATTGGCGGCCATGAGACGATATAATTTCGCCACACAAAAAAATCGTGATATTATGCTGTATCGATTTTTTCCCCCCACCTCTAGAGTATAAAATCATAATTTAGGACAAAACAGAGTTTAATGTAGGGCTATATTTTTTTTTGATGTCCTATTGGAATTATTTTGTACTGTTATTGCTTTTGTGCTTTTTTTTTTTTTTTTTTTTTTTTTTTTTTACAGTTATTCGCACTTTTGTTAAGTAGTATATAAGATTTATGATGATCAAACATAGACGTTTATGAGACTACAGAATGTGATGTGTCAGCCAGGACAAGTGTGCAGCACAACATTTAATTTGTTTCACACAATATTTAAATCCATAACATCGAAAGTAAGATAATATATATAATATGCAGAGCCGTTAACAACCTTACATTCCTAATTTGAGGTATTTTATTTATTCTGTTGCTTAATGTCATATCTCTTTATTTCTTTTAGATCTTTCTTATTTTTACATATTTTCACATCTTCTCTGTGATCGTTACCGGGTTTGTTTTAGTGCCTCTTTTTTTTGTCTTGTGTGAAGAACACTTTGAATTTGCTTGTCATCATGCTTTAAATAAACTTGCCTTGCATTAATTTTATCACACTTTTCTTTTGCACTTCCTATAACTTGGTTACATTTTCAATGAAAGTTTCAGCCCTAGTTTTAAAGTGAATACATAGGAAGTATCTCACTCGTGCTTAGGTGGAGTTGAGAATTTAAAGACAGAAAGCTTATCAGACACTATGTGAGGAAGAGTGCATGTCAAGAGTGTAACTGTTAGTGGATCTTTTGTGGAAAATAACTATGTGGTCCTTCTGCATGCCTCCTGCACGGGCCCTCTCATACCTCAAGTACAGACTCAATCAATCTGACAGTTCAGAGGGGGAGAGGGGGGGGGGGTCGCCGCCAAGCAAAGCCTTTTGTTCTGCAGAGGAGGGCATACATGAAAGTACAGGAAAGACTAGATGATATGAAACCTTTTTTTTTCCAGCAGGAAACAAGCGACTCCTGCAAGAAAGTAGCATGAAATGGCACAACCATTGTGTCTTTTCAAACCTCTGATGTGTCACCACCACGGTCACCCCATTTAGCCCCTCTTCAGTAGTTACCTGTTAAAAGGGGCACTGTGTAGATTTTGTAGTGACATTTAAAAGATGGAGTGAAAGAATTCGATGCTATGTTTTGTGAACTAAAATACACAAACTTTATTGGAAGGAAACAATGGGCCCCTGGATCACTGCTGCCAGGAGAGTTATTCTCTAACAGTGTTACAGGGGTCAGATTTTCCTCTGAGGACAGTTTTTGTCTAGACTCATGAACTGTGGGTCCATTTCTCCAACTTTCACATTTCTCTAACAAAACTCCAAAGTGCACCTTTAACAAATGGAGTTGCGGCCTCTTCATGGTCTCCCTGAACCTGCTAACAACACTTTTAATTGAGTCCAAGTCCACGCATGGACAGATTGACAAAGGAAACGGAGTGGACTACTTCAGCTGAAAGTTGTGTGTGAACACGTTTTTAAGGTTGACGTTACAACACCCTCCACGTAACTCAATGTTTTGTCTTTGTAGCTTTGTAAACTTATGCCAACTAACAACTCGCATTAAAAAAAAAAAAAGAAAAGAAAAAATGTGCACCTTCCCCTCGTTTCATCTGCGATTTAAGCGAACATCGTGACAACAACAAAACACACACACACACACCGTGCAGGTCCCCGTTTACACAACACAACACTGTTGTTAACTACACTTCAACTGTGGTTGTTGTTAACTCAAAGCGAGGGATAATGAAGCACACTTTTTAAAAAGCCTTTAATCCTTTTAAACTCCACCGAGGAAACTAGTCGCACCCAAACCTCCCAACTACAACCGATCCCCGCCAGCTGTGACGGGAAACACAAGCCACAGAAAGCCGTGCTAACCCCTGACGCGACCCAGTTAGCCACCTAGCTAGCTGGAATCCACACACACACTCACACACTCACACACACACAAGGTTGCTCCTTTCGCTGTTTAGTTTGCAGTATATTCCCGCAGCTTTATTCTTACCGGAGAGGCTGCGTTGTGTCCCTTGGATGATGAAGTGGCTGTTCGTGGTCGCAGTCCGCAGCAGTAGCCCCTCTCCTCCGGGTTAACGATGTGTTTGGAAGTTGATGTGGACGCTGTGATGTGAGAGGAGTCTCCGCGAGCGAATGAGCCGAGTCGATGTCGCACAGCTTTCCCCCCCCCACCCCTCCCCTTCAATGGAAATCCCACATTACATTATGAGCCTGTTTAACACTTCAATTCAGCCTTTTTTTTTTTTCACGTTAGGAATATAACACATCTTCATTTACTAGCTAGATGGGTTTTTTTGGGTTTTTTTTTAATATATATATATATATATATATATATATATATATATATATATTTGTATTGCTGCTTAATGTCACTTCTATGCACACTGCTGTTCACATTATCTGCTGCTACTAATCATACCATGTCACTTTATCTCATAACCGGTCACTTTAACTTGTAGCCAATATCAAATCAAATCAACTTTATTTATATAGCACTTTAAACACAACATTGATTGATCCAAAGTGTTGAACATTGCAAAAACAAAGCATTAAAAAGTAACAGACAGGAATAACAACAATTAAAAAATAAAAACAGGTTAGTGAACATTAAAAGCAATTGAGTAAAAATATGTTTTAAGGCGAGTTTTCCATAAGGCAAAGAGTTCCATAGTTTTTGGTTCTGCAATAAAAAAAATTAAAAAAAAGGTTCGATCCACATTGCACCTTGTCCTCGATTTAGGCCGTGACAGAAAGTTTTGTGCAAATTACCTAAGATCTCTCACCGGTTTATATGGGGATAGGAGTTCTGAGAGGTAGGCGGGGGGGGGGGGGGGGGCAAGTCCATTTAATGCCTTAAACACAGTCAAAAGTATATGTCTGAATGTCCTCAGTGGCGATTCTAGTCTTTTGGGGGCCCAGGCAAAAATCAATTGGGGGGGCCTCTATAACCACTATGTCTGGCAGTGTCTCTACGCTTTCCTCCTCTTTCTTTTTTTTGATTTTTTTTTTTTTTTTCTGAACAGATTACCATTTAAAATAAGATCTGCTGCCACAACTGAGCAGTTTAAGTCACTTTTAAAAATCCATTTCTTTTCCTTGGCTTTTACCTCTAGTTGAGTGTTTTATCCCAGCAGCAGTGTCTATTAGAACTTTTACTATTGTTTTGTGTTTTAATTCACTTTTAATTTTTGCTTTCACGTGTTTTTATGATGTTTTGGATGTAATGTATTTTGCCTGATTTACTGTACAGCACTTTGGTCTAAATCGGCTGTTATAAATGTGCTATATAAATAAAGTTGACTTGACTTGACTTTTCTCTCCTGTAGACGGATAATTCCTCTTAATTTTTCTTTGTTGACTTTCATTGACGAACTTTGGTTTTCACAGCAATAGTGCATGCAACACTTAGAAAGGCAAAGAGAGTGAGTGTTGTCAGATGGGGGCCCCATTAGGGAGGTTTCATACTGTTGTTGCTAAATTTGCACATTTTGGGCCGCTGCTTTGGTGTAAGTTTGCGAGGCCCTCAGGGGCCCCCTACTGTTCTGGGGTCCCAATCAGTTCAGTTGCTTGCCTGTTGACAAGCAGTGCCTCTGAATGTCCTGCAAAGTCTTTTTTTGTTTGTCATGAATGTATAGTTTACTTTATACACTAACTAGTTAATAGTTGTAAATATGTTGTATTTTTATTTGTATACTGTATATTCTTATATATTCTAATTTTATTTGTACTAATATGCACGCTTCTTCTTCTTGTCTTTTTACTGCTGCAACACTTTAATTTTCCCTCTGGGGATTAATAAAGGATGGTCTTACCTTATCTTTGAGACTAAGCTGGCAGCAGTTAAAGTTATAGTAACTCTTTCATAGACAGCTGTACTACTAAATATAATTAGTGGTTTCACTATGACGCCCAGTAAAGATTACAGTCTTACATTCTGACTCATAAATACAGTATAAAAAGGAGAAGAAATCTTGATGGCAAACAACACTCACAATAAGAATACCTTACATTGATAGAAAAACTAAATTTGTGGTCGATGCAATACAAGCAAGACGCTTTCCATCGTCTTTAGAAATGCAAAGGAAAGAAAATCCAAAACCAGTCTCCAAACTTTAGGCCTTATATCCCTTCAAAACGTCTCAGTTCAATGAAAGTACAGTACATGATAATCTGTAGAAAAACTTTTTACATCAATTTAATCTCTTTGTTACAGTTCATCTTGTCTGTGTGTTATTTTTTCTGATTAATTTCTTAAAAGTAGTATTTGTGTTTGTGCACTTGTGTTTAAGAATTCCATCATTATCGAACCCACGCGTTTGTCGCCAGGCATCGTTCAAATAAAGAAACATGTTCTAGAACAGGAGAGTCTAAAAGAAAACAGAAACTTAACATTTCATACAGGAGATTACCTACCACTGAGCATAAGGTAGGAAACTATATTTACCTTTTGATTCATTTGACATCATAAGTCATTCATTTTTTTTAAATCAACAAAAAGGCATTTTCCTTATAAACTCTAATCAATATAAAGTACACAGACGCATTGAATGGTCAGTCTTGTGAAACAGACCCATTGACCACTTTATTCTGTTGCTGCCATCACATTGAATAACATGTTTTCTATGTTTTTGACGGCTCAGAGTTTTCAAAATGGCTGTCCAACAACCTCTGTACCAGTTATTTCACCTCAGGCCGTCAGTCGCTCAGTCCAGCATGGATGTGTTGCTCTCAGTCCTTTGGCATGGACTCTCCCCTGGACAGTACTGTGGACCAATCCACTGCTTGGATCAAATCTTTGCCATGATGTCTCACCGGCCAGATCTGGCAAACCTGCAGCTCTGTCCCTACTACTTTGACCAGGTCACTTACACCCTGCCTACACGGTACCAAGTGAGACACATGTGGGTATAAATTATATACGAGATATTTACTATGCTGGTAATTTCCAAAGTCATAATCTGAAGCTGGCATTATTTTCTCCAATCCCCAGACTGCTCGTTTCCAATATGTTACAGCAGGTTAAATTGAAACTTGTGATATTCTGACTTCATATCAATAATTAACAGTAAAGTCAAATAACTTTGTCATCCTTCATCCAGTTCATGCAAATTAACCACTAATAGGTTTGTGTTTGTCTTCCCCCCCCCCCCCCCCACCTGTGGCCTAAAGGGAGAGCTGCAACCTCAGGCTGCCCTGGTTCAACTCATGGGCAAGTTTAGAACAAGAGAAGCGGAAAGCCACTAACCGGGGAGCCCAACCCAGCACTGGCATCCACTTGCATCGTCTCTGTCAACTCCAAGATGTAAACACCGGCAGGAGCATATCCACAAAGCAGTACATACATCTGATGTTTGGCCATCACTAATCACTGCCAACAAACTCCAGTTTGTCTTGTGCTTGTTTCTATATTTGTCTTAATACAGATATTAATGTCGAGCATGTGTCTGATGATGAGATAAAACCAGCTTAGAAACCGTAGTTCATAACACATTGTTCAATTTAAAAAAAAAATATGTTCAGGTAAGTACCTCCTTTAAATTGCTTTGAGTTTGTCCAATGAGTAAATTATTCTCTTTAAGGATGAAATTCTTCGCATTATTAGCTGCGAGGTTACAGATTAACATCCCTTTCTGAGTGTGTGTGGTACAATCTATCGTGGCCTCTTAAATTGCGGGGAAAAAGTCAAAAGGTTTACTTGAGAGAAGTGCTTTGTTTGTCCATCCAGAGCATACCCTGTGTACCAGATATTCAATCTTGTCCACTAGATCCTCTTAAATCTCTCGCCTCTACTTCAGGTGATTGTTGAATCGATTTGCAAGAAAATCCAATGAGGACATGCACAGTGTTGCTTTAATGCTCTCTTTAAAAAGCCATAGATTTCAAGTCAGAAAAACGATGACCATTATTCTTTTTTTTTTTTTTTTTTTAATGGAAAACATCTTTAATGGATCTTTTAAAGTTATGTCTTGTTAAGTGAGCACATATAGATACAAATTCTCTATCCTAGCTACAGTCAGGGCAAGATATTTTTAAGAACCAGTCGAGTGCCTGTAAAAAAAACAACACTGCATCTCATGGTGGTGTGTCTTCTCAAGGCTGGAGACACAAAGCCAATCTTTGACATTAGGCCTTGTGCTGCAGTGAGTAAATTTAGTCCAAAATCGATGTCAGTCAGGGACTTCTAATCCTTAAAAGACACACAGTAGATACAGACACACTGACATAAATCAATATTAAACTTGAGTGTCTCGACACCTTTTTTTCCCCCCAGGATGAATTTTCTCTCTACTTGTAGAACTCGTGCTCCTGCTCGTCCTTTTTGATGACTGTCTTGTAAGCTTTTTCGAAGTCTTTAGCCAGGACGATATACCTGTTCTCACGCACAGCCAACATGCCAGCCTGAGGGAGACATAAACAGCAGGAGGAAGCCAAAAAATGAATTCAAAAGGTGTTTAGTTGTCTTTAATGCTAAGTAATTACTATTACATTTTCCATGAGTTTCTGGAAAGTATAAACAGATAACGAAAGATGAAGCTCACCTCCTGGCAGATGGAGTTGATGTCAGCTCCAGAGATTTTGTCTGGTCTTGCCACATCTGTTCATCAGTTAAGGATGACTGAACTCAGAAGTATAAACATCTGTGCATTGTTTACACATAAAAGGAGTACCCAGATGATACAGCAAAACGAGCCGCAGACTCTTATCCTCAACACTGTTTAAAATGCTAATGAACCAACTGTTTCAGTTCGAGTTCAGTTTGTCTGAGATTCTTGGTGTTTTGTACATTTGTTGTTGTTTACAAGATGCAGTTTCGGATTTGTCTATATTTTCGGATAGCAATTGTTATTTAACAGCATTGCTAAGGCTGGAGGGGATTCAGTTCAAGTGGTATTATTCTGGATTTCCCGAGGCAAGACGTGACGTAAATAAACAACGCGGAAGTAGCGGCTGAAGCAACATTGTCCTCTACACAACGCTATAATGAGAATATTTGCCTTTACATCAATGCAATGTGTAGTCCAATGGAATAACAACATCCACAAAAGAGAGGAGAACAACATAGTGATGAACAGAAAACATAATGCAGCCGTTTAATGACGTGCACGGAGATCGTAGTGGTCACGTGCAGACACTGTATATAAACGTCATTCTCTTTCCGTTGGCTCAAATTGAAATCTCCGGAGTGTATGCTGCCGAGTTCAGATATCGGCTCACGAAAAAATACTAGGGGTCTGGCCGGATAAACTCCAGGTAAAGTCTGCGCGAAAAATGCGGCTGTTTGCATTCACACATGGCTTAAATCCCCTCCGGGTAGCCAAAGCTCTAGAGTTTTTCAGGAGATTTCCGTATGTGTGAACAGGGTTTTGGACTCACTGACAACTTTATCTAGTGTGGCTAAAAAAAACCCATTTTGAACCTGAATTACAGTACGCATCTTTAAGAAATTTCTTATGAAATATTCATGTTTTCTACAGTCTTTGCTTGGAACAAGAGAATTACCCTTCATGCTGTACGAGTCCAATTCCTAATCTGCAAAGAAGGAAACATTTGCACAAAAGGCAGCAGACAAGAAAACATTAATTCTTCAAAGTAAGCATGCCGATTACGTCTTACAGCGGAAAACAAGACTCTTTCTGGCACAAACTGAAGTTGTATTTCCTATGTGAAGTTGGTGTATTGTCTTGTACCATGTAGATGTGCACTAAATGAACCAAAAAGGATACAGTCCTCCAGGTCGACCTCCTCGGAGAGATTCATTTTACTGGTGATGGTGGAGAAAATTAGACGCTTCTGCCTGCGGTCGGGCAGGGGGAACTCAATCTTTCTGTCCAGACGACCAGGACGCAGCAGAGCTGGGTCCAAAGTGTCAGCTCTGTTGGTGGCCATGATAACCTGAAAGGGAGGAGGGTTGAAATGACAACAGTGCATGATGGGTAACTGTACACATATCACGATTAAGATATTACGGTCTAGGGTTATGGTTTTGCCTTTGGAGCCTGTAACCGGAGAGACAGCCCATCACATAAGAAGGCTTTGATTAATTACAGGAAGGTGATGCTACGATTTAATATAGAATGTGTGTCATTGCAGAGCCTGCTTGTAATTTAGTAGTAGTTAACAAAAAGGTGCTGCCAAGAATAACTTTTAAGTGGCAAAAAATAACACCAATTAAAAGAAAGTTGATATGATACAACTTCACATTGTCATTTCTAGTTTGCCAGTAGAAACCCTCATATGTATGACAGAAAAATAGCAGAGAGATCACTGTACTAGCTTGTTTAGAGCAGCCAGGGTAACAAGAAACACAATGCAAAGCCCCAGTTGTACCGTTAACAAGATCTGTCAAAGCATCTGCCATAAAAAACCCTCAGGAAATTCAATTCTTCACAGAAAAAAACCATTTCCTAGAAATAAGCAGCCACTCTCTTGAAACTCTCATGGTTCCTTTTGTGAGCTGGGTTTGCCGATAGCTCAAGGGCAAAATGTGCATTTGAGGTTTTAGAGACTGACAAAATAAACCTTTTTGGTGCCTTCTAAGCGGAATGGAACACCATAAGGCATAACAACAACAGCAGAGTAAATAAATGGCTGGTTATGTCCCGCTGACGTGGCTCAGGCTCCATCAGCGGCACCACGAGTCAGCAAATGCACTGAAAGCGTAGTCACTGGGGGAAAGTTGAGAGCTTTCTTAGATAGGTAGACTTGACTCACCTTGACATTTACGTTCTGGTCAAAGCCGTCCATTTGATTGAGCAGCTCAAGTAAAATTCTCTGCACCTCTCTATCAGCTGCAGAAATAAAAACGGAAGGTCAGAGGGTACATATGTACCTAGATGTTGCTGCATTTTCAAGGAATCAGGGAAACAAACATCCTAAAATGGGAAAACTTAAATTTAAAAAATAATGTTGTCCCTCAAGTCATGAAATATTTAGTAAGAATTCATTTGAAAAAATCCCCCACCAAGTCCCAGGTTGTTCTGCAAGTGATTTGTTTGGTCTGTATTTAGCCTGCAGCACATGTTCATACCTCCGGTCTGAGCATCAAAACGCTTCGTGGCAATGGCGTCAATCTCATCGATGAAGATGATGGCCGGGGCATTTTCCTTTGCCAGCCTGAAGACGTCGCGCACCATACGAGGACCCTCACCCAAATACTTCTGGACAAACTCAGAGCCCACCACACGGATGAACGCCGCTGGAGACAAAAACATTGAACAGGGATTTGTTTTTACTATGCACTACATTAGATGTATAAAATTACTTTTTTAAATTATATAGTCAATGAGCTTGAATTCATCTTTCATTGTTTGGGGGAAAAAGAGTTTTTAGTGTAATATAGTATAGAACAAAATAATCTTCGTCCATAGCTCTTTCTCTCTGGATCTTTGCACCCCTCTGGTTTTTGGATTGATCCGGGTTAATATAATCCACAATGAGAAAGCATTTCCAATTTCAGGTAAATAACCATCGCCTTTTCTTTTGTTTTATATCAAGTTTAAATATCTATAATCCTGTCCGCTTCTATCTTGACACTGTACAATATGATCTCCCCACCCTCACTGTCTACAGTAGTAATTTATCCAATCACAATCACAGTTATTGGCCTGTCTGTCTTTCGGCAGCATTGTCGATTTGACTGTCTACTTGCACCTCATCATTAACCTTTTCACTTTCTAATCTGTACTGTCAATAAGTTTACTTTGACATTATGTATTTTTGGACTTCCACCTTCAATTTAATGTGATTTAATGATGTTCACACAAACCAGTTTACAATTCATACACTCTTTAAATCTGCACCTTATATTTGTACTCTTCTACTAAAGGAGACGGGGAATTTTCTGCTCGGGCTCCTCAGCTGTGGAAAAACCTGCTTGAGGATCTCAGACCAGCTACATCAGTATCTGCTTTTAAATCACTTTTGAATACTGTTTGTTTTCCATTGTATTCTCTATGTCCTCTTGTTTTGTTGCTATATTCATGGTTTTATTGGGAACTTATTGTTGGGGATAATACTGTTGGGATTTTTATGTTCTGAAAAGCACTTTGTAAGTTGCTTTATAAATAACCTTTATTATTATTATAATTATTTATTTGAACTTCAACTACTGCACAGTCTCGTCTAAAACTCTGAACAGTAACACCTACGTGTCTATGATATGGTGGATTACCTGTAGTGTGGTGTGCCACTGCCTTGGCCAACATGGTCTTACCACAACCTGGAGGTCCATACATAAGGACACCCCTGGGTGGGTCAATGCCAATCTAGGAAAGGAAATAGACCAGACTCATAAAGTATCCATTTTTGAAAAAGAAGAATCCTGTTACGCTCCTAACTATGAAAAGTTAAAGTGGGTTTAAAGGCCACAAAACATATTTATTGTCCATCTTTGAAATGTCTGACCTGTTTGTAGAGTTCAAAGTGGGTGAGTGGCAGCTCGACAGCTTCTCGGACCTCCTGCTTCTGAATGTCCATACCACCGATGTCTGCGTACATCACATCAGGCTTTTGGTCTGTGAGCAGAAGAAAAGGGAAAAAAAAGGAAACTTATTACAGCTTTACTATTTAAATATTGTTAACTTTTTAAAAAAACCACCAACTTTAAGAAAAAGGTTTACATGTATTTTAAATGGTAGGATATGTGGCTACTGGTTAAATAATTGAGCACTTTGACTGTTTAATTAGACTCGAGGCTTGTGTATAAGTGAGGAATGTGAACGATAAGCCAACTTAACGAGGGTCAAATGTTCTATGCGAGTTGTAATGCAGCCGCCCTTCACTTGCCAAGGCTGTAGCTCCAGTTAGTAGCTATTGCCGTACTGCCATAAATCTCTACAACCTGGATGTAACCAAGTACCAATAAAAAGGATGGCATCTTTTAGATGTAGTGCAGAGTGGTTTGGCAGTATTTTGATCCAGAAAATGGATCGTTTTATGAAGGCTATGATGGCTTAAACTGACATGAAACTATTTAACAGGAGCATTGTGTAACCATAACAAGCATGTGGATGTTAGCCAACAAGGAGGACCAAGGCTGATAGTGCACTGCTAATGTATAATGTTTTCTGAGTGTTTTTCAGTCTGAATAAAATAAGAACATCCCCAGCAGAAATCATAAATAATATCTTGTGGCACAATTAGACAAAAGGATCATGGTTGTTTGGTCAGGAAGCTCTGAACACATTTCTGGAAACCTTAATTAAGACAATGGTACAGAGTGTCTTACCAGAAGTCAGCATCATGATGCTGCTGTCAGCTTCAGGAGGGAGAACATCCACCAGGGCGTTGCTGTGCTTGTGCAAAGCCACTGAGGCATTGGGCTTCAGCAGCTCTCTGTCGATGGTGCTTAAGATGCGCACATAGTAGTTGGATCCTGAGAAGAAAGAACACAAGGAAAGAACTCATTACACATTTAAAACGATGTACCGCATCCTGAATAATTAACATTTGACAGTACATAGTACATTTCTTCCAGTTTCTCTTAAAAGACTCTGAAAGGCAGCACATGGTAAAGCATTTTAATATACAGCTTGTATGCATCATCTGCCATTTCATTCATTTTTAATTCTTAGCTGGATCTATTCATATATTTTTCATTTCAAACTCTGTATTTTGTGAATATTATATATTTTCTATCCATCTCTTAGTTTTAATGCATGAAGATCACAATCATTTTTATCCCTTTAGACAATATTCCCTGTAACGTTAAAAAATTACTAATAAAAATCTGTAAACTGTAGACTGGTGAAGAGAAACATCTGTAAAAAGGACAAAACACTAAAAACAAAACAACTGATTCTATTTCAATGTTTTGGCTGCAGACTGGAGGACAGGAGTAACATCCTAGCTCAACGGTCCCAGAACTGTTTGGACCAGCCAAGTCCAGGTTCAAATTTAGAAAGTCTATAAATGTTATATTGCCATGAAATAGTCCCATCTGCTATTAAGATATCAAGACCCCAAGTCTTGCTATACACATGGTACAGGCTACATGTCACTGTCTATGAACAGGCACACGATGATTAACCAATGGCACGAGCAAACACTGAGTTCTAATAATGTTTTATGGTCCCTATAATGGTTCTGGGTCTGTTAGGGTTTGTGTGGCATAATCACAGTTTTTTTTCTTTTTTTTTGGGATAGAGTCAGAAGCAGGGTTGACAGAGCGGAGAACAACATTTGTGAAAAGAGCCAAGGGTCAGTGTTGAACCCTGGCCGCCCGCTTGGAGTAGGATAGTCTCCGTACACGGGGCGTGCAAGAAAACCCCTCTGTGATCCAGCTCCCCAAAGGCTCAAACTTTCTGATGTGCGAAGACATCTAGCAAATTGAAAGCCTTTAATACCAACCCATCCATCAAGCATTCCTGCTGGAACAATCTGAAGAGCAAGAGATGCTCGGTGGTATTGTTAGCAGACTTTTTCTCAAGATTTATATCGCATTACATTTTAATACGCAGCCATTTTTTGTAGAATATACAAATAAATGTATGCTGTATAAAGCATGTTTTTATTGTATTTTAATGTTACCTGTAGTAGAGCCAACAATGGCTGTGTTCTGATCAACAGCTTCCAAGAACTGGCCAATGACCAGAGGTATGCTCTGTATCCTCTTCACCTCCTCCTGGGCATGGAGGAACTCCTTCTTTAGATTTTTCTGTTCATCTTTGATGTACTCCTCCTGCACCTCCAGGAACTCCAGCTCCTGCTGCAGCTTCTGCAAACACAGGAGAAAAAGAAAGAAGGTAAGAGCACGCTCCAGATGAAAATACTATAAATCTGAGCGGAGACCACAGTAAATGGCTATGTGTGGACAGTGAAACAACAAGCTCTAAAAAAAAAAAAACTACTTTTGGAAAACAGAAGTAGACACTCTGCGATAACCCAGTCTTCTTATAAATCCAGAAATCCCATTTTACGTATTTAAAACTTGTTTATTTATTATCACTGTAGCTTCTATGAGAACTGTGGTGTCTGTCAGTGAAACCGCTGTGTTTGAAATGTATGCACTGCAAAGCCTGCTGTTATTAACAAATAAAAACAATACATATGAATTCAGTCGTGAATGAAACATTGCTTTTGGAAAGTGTAGTGGCAATTTCTTCTTGTGTGTCATATAAAAATTGTCACTTGTGTTAAATCAAGTACTATGTAGTAAATTAATACTTATTTCTTACAACACACAAAATATACTCTATTAACACAAACTTAAACCATACTTCTGAAACTGAAGTTATTATGATTAAAATGGCCTCTACAGTAAGGTTTAACATTTCTTTATACAGAAGGTGTCAGACCTTGTATCTGCTGTAGAGGTCCTCAAGATCTTCTGGTTCTGGGGCCAGGAAGGACAGGCCTGTCTGGGGTCTGGATGTCAGTACTGCCGGCATGTCTTCCTGTGAACACAGAAATAAAACAAAAAACATTTATCACCACAGAAATAAAACATTTATATCAATATTCATTAATCAAAGTCAAAGTCAACTTTATTGTCAATTTCAAAATATGCCAGACATACAGTGGAATCGAAATTTCGTTTGTCTCCGTCCCGCGGTGCAATACAACCAAAATAAGGTAAAATAAGATAAGGTAAAATAGATAAATAAAATAAGGTAAAATAGATAAATAAAACAAGGTAAAATAAGATAAGGTAAAATAGATAAATAAAATAAGGTAAAATAGATAAATAAAACAAGGTAAAATAAGATAAGGTAAAATAAGGTAAAATAGATAAATAAAATAAGATAAGGTAAAATAGATAAATAAAATAAGATAAGGTAAAATAGATAAATAAAATAAGATAAGGTAAAATAGATAAATAGAAGGTAAAATAGATAAATAAAATAAGGTAAAATAAGATAAGGTAAATTGATAAATAAAATAAGGTAAAATAGATAAATAAAATGAGGTAAAAATAAGATAAATAACATTTACAGTAATAAATTCTAATAAAATCGTCTTAAACAAAGCAATAACTGGAGCAGCAGGACGCAAAGTAAACAGATAAAATGTAGTGATGGAACAGAAGTCTTTCTCTGCAGAAACTAGTCGATGTTACATTTTGACAACAAATCAAACACAAGCTCAGTTAGCATTAGCTCGAAAGCAGCTAGCTCACTAACATGATCCAAATAAATAACACCCGAATATTTCAAGACGTTTACAAAACACAGACAAAAAAAAAAAAAAAACATTCCACAATTGCTTACAGAACAAATTCTCATCCGTACAGTTTTTATAAAGTCCTTTACATCTGAACTACTTCAGAACAAATCGCGCTAACTGCTAGCAGCTAGCTTGCGTGCATGACATAGCAACTGCGCCGAGAATGAACAGGCAGGTTTTCACATTTCAGCATCTAAAACGAGCCGAAACCGAACAGTTAAATATCACGACTCGCAATGAGGGGCAGCGACACGTAAAAATGTAAAGATTTACAAAAGCGTACCACAGAAAACTGCAAAATTTTAAGAGCAAAACAGGAAACAATGTCACTGATTCATACCGGGATCTTTTCAACAGCGACGATATCCTCCATGTTGAAATATGTCTTCCAAATGACGTCATGACGTACAACGTTGGAATAAAGGCTGTATGGGTAATGGAGTTCTTCCCGCAACATTTTGTTTCAGTCACTACTTTCAATAAGATTTCTTTTTATTCTTTCATTCTTTCTGCCATCAGGCTGTTAAACCTCGACAGTGGTCGCTTGGAATGAAAGATTATTTTTATTATGTTACCCTATTTTTTTGTTTCTGTGTTTAACCACACTAATTTGGACTTGTAGGCTAAAGCCTGTACACATTCTCAGACTTTATTAATACAATATAATGTGTAATGCATCCTATAATGCCCCATATGAGGCCTAATTATTTATTTAGTTAGTCATTTATTCATTTAATGTTTTAAACTTAAACTTTGTATTTTAATCTTTAACCAACCCAGTGTGTGTGTGTCATTATTCAAGAAGCCACATGAGGGAGCCAGTGTGTATTTCTGTCAAGGTAGTGATTTATTTATTCTCTCCCTAACATACTCCTGTCTGCTGTGTGTTGTAAATGTAGGCTATGTATGGTCTGGGTCGACTGTCAAAACCAATCTGCACTTTATGTAACCTAAATCTGTGTGAATCTGAATCTGGATTAAAAGTGACACTGCAAGGTGGCCTTCAACGGTCTGACTCAATGAAATAATTCTAATGTCCAGCTTTGATCTGCATTTAGTCTAAATGTTTTTACATGTTTTTTTACATTGAGCTACTCAGTAAGCCACTTTAGAAGAGGTCAGTTGAGAATTTGATGGCACAGATGCAACTTTGGTAAAGCCACTCGTTTGGGCACAAAAGAAGAGTAAATCTATTAATCAGACTTCTCTTTGTGTGCAAATCAAGCCACAACATATTTTCTTCGACCATTTAAAGTTTTAATAAAACAGAACAAATATGTGTGGCATACGATTTATATGAAACAGAGTGTTGTTACAAAAAACATTGCCCTTTGCATCCCCACCACATGTACTTGTGACTTACCTAAGATTGTTAGGAAGGTGTCATGTGTATCTTGTTGCAGAACAGGTGGGCTTGTGTTGCACAGCATCTGCATTCAGTAGGAAAAGCATAAACGGCTTAACACCCTAACACAGATATATAAACCTCAGAGGAAGTGTGTTTGTATGTGTTTAAGTGTGCATGTGCGTGCTTCTGTGTTTCTGTGTGTGTCTGTGGTTTGGGGGGGTACGTATGAATGCACATCCTTTTTATTCACTCAGAGCATGTGGCACCTCGTGCGTTTAGTCAACAGGCATGTTTGAAGTGATTCTATCTGAGACGCATCACAGCTTAAAACTGACAAAATGGGGACAGACACAACTGATGATTCTCTACCTTCTGGTCTCAGGTAAGATGTATAAAGATGCTGTGGTTTAGAGATTCAAAAATATGTGTATTTATTCTAGGGCTCCTGAAGTTATCCTAATTTATATATATATATGCAGTATTTCAGCACAGTGTGTTGAAATCAAAGTGTTCAATTGAAGGACATTATGAGCCTGTCAAACATTTCTTAAATAAAAGGACAAACTTTTTGACATCATTTCCTGAAAGTGTTCATTTAGATATAATGGTAATTTCTATTGTGGTTTCTTTGCTGTGGTTTCGACACTGCTGTGTGAGCACACTGTAGTGTATTTATTTTTCAATATATTTTATGACAACCAGCTTTAGGTAAAAAGGAGATTTGCCTCTCAATTTATTTATTTATTCAAAAGAATAGAAAATCATTCTGTTATTTGGAGACACGCTTCACCCACACATAGGCATGTAAGCACAAATAGGACCTGTCGTCATACATTAATGGAGGTCAGTATGAGGGGGCCGAATAGGGACTGGAGCTTCAATCAGTTCAGGGTTTGGTGCCTCGCTCATTCATTCATGTGGACCACAACAAAATCTCTTCCAACTTTAAATTCAAGCCACATTTAAAAACCTTTCTGTTTTATACTATTTGGACTGTACTAACTATTAGAATAGAATAGAATGTCTTTATTGTCAGTATACAATTGTACAACAAAATTATTTGGCTTCACCTTAAAGTGCACACACATACAAGAATCCACAGCTAAAAACAACAAAAGAAGAAAATTAAAAAAAAGGAACTCTCATTCAGGTAAGATGGGCAATGTATGGTAGGAGTTATTTACAGGTAGTAGCATAACAGAATATAAATAGATATTGCAGAAATATAAATAATATTGCACAGTATGAAATGTAAGATATTGCAGAAATATAAAATAAATATTGCACAGTATGTGTGGTGAGGGTGGGACGGTCAATGCATGTCCAGGTTGAGTGTGGTTATGGCTCTGGGGAAGAAGCTGTCCTTGAGTCTGTTTGTCCGTGCTCTGACAGACCTGTAGCGTCTGCCAGAGGGCAACATGTCGAACAGATGAAAGCCGGGGTGTGAGCTGTCCTTTACAATGTTTTTTGCACTGTTCAGGCAGCGGGAGTTATAAATGTCCTCAAGTGAGGGGAGTGTGCAGCCGATGATCTTTTGTGCTGTGCTTATTACTCCATGAAGCCCCTTTCTGTCTGCTTCAGTGCAGCTGGCGTACCACACTGTGACGCAGTACAGCAGCAGGCTCTCGATAGAAGAGCGGTAGAAGTTTGGCTGTCAAGAGAAAAATTACTTCATAAAATGCCATTCATTTTGGACAGCTGTCAGACACAACATCCACATAATTTGGGGGTTAAAAAACTAATATGCAGGACATCCTTAAATGGACTTGAGCTTGTATAGACCTTTTCTAGTCTCCTGACTACTCAAAGAACTGTCACACCTCAGGTCAACCCTACCCATTCACACACTGATGGCATATTAAGCCTTTAATATTAAGGTTGTTTTTGCGTTCATTTTTTATTCTCAAACTATCTTTTTCTGTTGATTGATAAAATCTGAAAGATCATTCATCCACACTGTGTTAGATGAATTAAAATTTAAAATACTTGTCATGTGAAAACTTTTCTTGTCAGGTTGTTGATCAGTTCTGGAGAGCCAAAGACCAATGTTTTAGGAAGTTGAATCTCAAAAAGGACACAGATCCTCATACTCGATGCTCACCATAACAAATTCTTTTGAAGATATTAGAAAATCCTATAAGCCTATAAAGTCTATTTTCACTTCTTCTCTGGGAATATCTAGTTTCATAGTTTTTATATCTCAAAACTCTTAGTTCATTTTAGATCTTCTTTTGAAGCTGCTACCAATCAGGGAACCAAAACTCACGGCGTATAGCAATTTAAAGGGCTGAGGTTGGATTCGAACCCACAGCGGCTGTGCTGAGGACTATAGCTTCTGTGTGTGGTGCACGCGTCATCAGCGCCATCAGCGTCATCAGCGCCATCAGCGCCCCCACAAGTTCATGATCTAATTCATATTTACTAGCATTAATTTAAACATCATCTGCAGAGGTTTGCCATCAAATGATTTATCAGCGGGCACTCAACAAATGAATGTAAAATAAGCTACCTTCAAGTTTGTTTCACATCAACGTTAACTTGAGTGCAGACTGTTAGTGGCAGATGGAAATGTGTTGTTTGCTGATAAGTCTCAATAGTGCTTAAAAATGTCAATTAGAGATCAAAACTTTTGACCAGCCCGACATGAATACGGTCTGATGGAAATCAGGACAGATTTTATAATCCCCAATTGGAAATTCAGTGTTTTCACTCTGTTATTGCTATAGACTGTATAAAACATGGACGTAGTCTGAGTAATGTCACCCTTTGGTTTCTGAAGCGCACTGTGGATGGCGGTCAACATATTGGAAATGCTGTCTCAACCAAACTTTCTGTCAATCTAAAAACAGATGATGAGGTGCAGCTGAGGCGGGCCTTAACTCTCCTGATAAACCAGCACTGACATCAGTCACTCCCCTAATCATGCATGACTCTTGGTATAAAAAAAACAAAACTCTTTGGTATAAAAAAAGAGAGAGGGTTGTGACGTTAGCATGCAGTTTCTTTTGAATCCTTTTGTGTTTCTTTTTGGCAAAATTAAACTTGTGTGTGTGTGTGTGTATGTATTTAATGTGTAAAACAATGTGTGTAAATGGACTGTGTACAAAATGAAAAAAAGATTTTGCCATGATACATTGGTGGCTGATCTAATGGAAGGCCAGGGGGGGGGGGGGGCCATGACATTTATAGTAATTGGTCATAATATTACCGTAAGCTGCACACGATGAGCATTTTAGTGGTTGACAAAGTGATGGTAGGGTTTGAATGGAAACTATTGGTTAGTTTCATCCTGTGGTGAACTAACATCCTGTCATTGTTTTATTTCTGGCTGTTTTTCAGGTACATGCTCCCTGGTCACAGTCCTCCAGCCTCCTGTGATAATGTCTCCCCTCGGACGTGCTGTTGTGCTACAGTCCAACCTCTTTCTATCTCCTGATGAGAAGATGTTGGCCCAACCGGTTCTGTATTGGGACCATTTAAAAGAAGACTCTGACAATGGCAGACTGTGGCCCAGCTCAAAGAAATACAAGAGCCGTGTAGCACTGATGGACAGTAATGAAGACTCCTTCAACAAGTCCATACTGCTCAAGAATGTGCAGTGGGACGACAGCGGGCAGTACTTGTGCAAACTTTCCATCACCACAGAGAGGAAAAAGTTCAGGGAGCTGGGCACACCAACTTTACTGATGGTTTACGGTAAATACAAGGTTCTAGATATTTTCCAGTTTCCAGTGCTTAGCAGCAAAGGCAAATAACGATATGAATGCATGTTTCATCTACTAGTTCATTTCAAGCTTCTGTAGGGTTTAGCTCAAGATAAGGAACTGGGAAAAGTTTTAGTTCAATGGAATGATCAAGATAACCTGAGAAGTAAGATTTAGGCCAAGGGGTTAAACTCTCAATACAGTATCTCTACAAGGAAAGACAAGAACTACAAGGCGGCATGAGGGCTTTAATGTGCCTTGTTCTCATGTGACTGAATAATCGGGTTTAGATGGATCCAAATACAAGTTAGAACAAAGATACACACAGTAAATTAATTAGAATTTTAAATGAACCAGATTTCACACTATCTTTACACCCCATGCAGCATGAATCTTTGGTTTAAGGGGAAAATCCTCTCACAGCTACACGAAGATGATACACATATTGTCACCGTAACATTTGGTATATCTTATACCAACCTAAGCATATACTGGAGTTATATTGAGTTAGACAATGCATAGGCTTAAAAGGTCAGGATAATGGTCGTATGATTTAAGGGCCCGACGGATATGGGACTTTTGGGGCTGATACCGATATTAGGAAGAGAAATATCAGGTGATTTCTTTCTTAGATCTATCATCAATCTTAAATCTTTAAAAATAGATAGATATAGATATACACATGTTTTTGCGTTTATCCGTCAAGTGCAGTTATCAAACACTTGTTGAAAAGATATGTAAAGAAAAGACGGTTGCTCAACCCGGAAAGAAAGCTAGTTGTAATCCATACTGCTGGGGACATCCATAAAGAGAACTGCTAGTGTAAACAATGACACTCAAATTAAATGCTTTTTGACTGGTGAATAAATCTAGAAATATCTGTGCGTATCAGAGATAAAATCAGCCGATACAGATATTCACTTCATATGCTAATATCGGCCGATATTATCTGCTGGCCGATGAATCGGTCAGGCTCTAGTAGCCTATTATTCCCCCAAAAAGTGAGAGGTTACCATACTTTTGGAGAAGGCTTTGACTCTTATACAGACCGTGTGGACAGCAGAGTCTCACTCAGTGGAGACAAGTTCTACCACAAGTTTAATGGCTGTGTTGTGTTTAATTGCATTTGCATCTTGTAACTTTAAGGAGTTATTTCGCCTCAAGTTTGGCAACATCAGCAGAATCAGTAAAGGTAAAGTAATGAAGCTCCATGACTTACTACAACGTATGTCTGTCACTGTGCACTTTCAGACAGCATGTTCTTTAACATCACCGCTCATGAAGACCCTCTGCTCTGCTGTGAGGTCAACGTGACCAGGGATCCGGCTGTGGTTTTGTCCATTTATCACGAGGGTTCCAAACTGGAAACTGGTGACTCTGCTCCAGAAGAAGCTGCTGCAGCTCTGCCCTACGTCACACTCTCCAAGAGCGTACATGTGAGGGGCGGTGGAAACTATGAGTGTCAGCTGCACCTGAATGCAGATCTGATAACTAATAGCAGCTTCCAATATAATCCATCGGGTAAATATCTCTCTCCTGATCTGCACTGGTTATCTATGCATGCACATGCCTACTCTTCAAACGGGAAAAAGAAAATATGATTCATTTAAAACAATCCGACGGTATCCGACAGTTTTGCTAAGCATTTAATTATCCTTTCTGCTGTATGTGAAAAACCCACACTGCAGATCAGTAAGGAAAACACTGTCCAGGAAAAATAAAGGGGGGGGGGGGGGGGTTTCAAACTACAAACACTTTGGAGTATATAATCCTATGTGTTCTGGCTCAGACGGCTGAAGCTTCATATTTTCACATTTATTTAAATATTTTTGCATGGACCTAAATGTGGATTCTGCTACCTGTCACATACAGAAGCAGACTATTAAGAGGGAATCTTTTAAGGGCCGGTATGAAGAGGAAAAGGGCACTGGAGAATTGTTTAAAGACATGAAGAAATGAAGGGCTCATCTCTTTGTTCCCTCGGTGGTTTTCCCCCAAATTAGGCCCCTTCATGTTCCCTCAGGCCTGAATTCCCCCCATCATCAGGGCCCTTCTATAACACACATAACGTGTTTTTATCACAAACACAGATTTTGTCTTTGTCTTGAGAAGATCTGTTAATACTGTCCCCAAGATCCTAAACTAACTTCCTTGAATAAGTGAAAGTTTTGAAGGGCTGTTTTGAATTGATTTAAAGTTGGTCTTTAACAAACTGAATGACCTGAAAGCAGTTAAGCAGATTAACCAAAGCCATAAATGCCTTGTATGGAAACATTTACTTTGCCTGTTTGGTGGGTGAAGAGGTTCAGTCTGATGTGTCAAACATGCCCTGCAGGCCCCCACACTTCAACTTAATTTAGATAAATTCTCTTTTTTTCTTTTTCCATCATCAACTGAAGAATCCCAAGGTGCTAATAACACTGTTTCAGTTTCAGTGTTACCAACGGCCGCTGATTAGACTCTCTTACACAAGCGCTCACTTTCCTGTTGTTTAAGTAAAATGTTTCACATTCACTCTTTAAGGATGAAGTAGCACAAAAAGTCAAGACATTTGGAAAACTAACTGTTCAATGATTGCAGGTCCGATCAGTGTTTCTTTGGTTTCTGTTCCAGGTGTAGAGGTGTTTCCAGAGCCATGGCCCCTGTATGGTTCTCTCCTCCTGGTGCCCATCACCGTCCTGCTGGGACTCATAATTGTACAGAAGTGCAGAAGCTGAGTTTGTCAACATCTGGCTGGAATAGAGAGACTACGTTGTTGATATCTATGATAGAGGATTCACTTTCCATCAGAAAAAAAAGTCACCCTCAGCTTCCTCATTCATCTGAAATGTGTTCTTCTGCTTCTGTTTTTTTAACTCTATCTCCATCTAATGGTGGCCAAGTGTCACTGCACAACAGGGCCATCACTGATATTGAAAGAATCTGCTTTATACGTGTTCTCAAACACTGAATTACATAGTATTTTAACAGCACGGACACAGGAATACACATCAAAGCTTTAACTGTATGGAAGCCCTAAACGGGTAGGCATCAATACATCGAATTCAACTCCATTTTTTTGGTTGTTGTCTCAAGATCGCAATTTATTTGTTTCATCATAACAGGCACCTGGAAACCAACATTGGTCTGCTGAAATAACTAGATAAATAAGACAAGAAATAAATCTTAATGTATTCGTCAGCAAAGGATAAAAGATTCAAATAAAATGTACTGATGCATGTCTGTCCCGATAGGTAAGGACTACTAAGCTAACACATAAAGAAAGGGTAGAAAGGACAGTGCACAGTATGTGAACCATTGTAGGCTTTTAACCTATCAAAACTACTGTGTGATTTTAACCATTTGACAACTAGTGATCACATGACTAGAGTAGTCAAAATGTCTCATATGTCATTGCATCAAACTTTTATGTCTTTTGTAAACTTTAGATACTTGAGAAGCTATGATTGATCAGAAACAAAAAGATTGATAAAAACAAGTTTGTCGTCAATGTGTCTACTTCAAGGAGCGATATTCATCCTAACTTGTTGCTCTGATCGAATTGAATCCACATATTTAGAAAAATTGAAAGGGATGTTGGTGGAATTAGGGACAGAAGGGTCATTCACACTTTAGCACACAGATACACGTACACACAAGCAAACACAGTCAGTGAACGATGCATTTTCAAGGACCCACACAGGGATGCAATCAGCACAGTAATCCTCACTACTGGCATAATGAAATGGCCAAGGGATCAGCAAACACACACACCCAAACATACGCACACACACACACACACACACACACACACACACACACACACACACACACACGGAGGACAGTTTCCCCTCTGAGCTGAGTCAGAGGAAAAAGGCATCACACCTGTCATCAGGTTACATGTGGATTTAAAAACAATGGCATTTAGTGGGATGAGCTTTTTCTCAAGAAGTGAAAGTACAGCAAACTATAATGTACCTCACTGAAATTAAAGTTTTCTATCACTGTGTCTTATTTACAGCTAAAAAAAAAAAGATTCAAAGATAACGTAACTTTAAGAACATACTTTTAAGAGTAAAAAAACGAACCAAAGAAAGTAACTTCTCATGCTAGAAAAAATGGCTACAATAAACACTGAGAAGTTACTTTATTTGATTTGTTTTATTACTCATATGTTCTTCAAGTTACATTATCTTTTGTTATCATTTAGTCATTTTTAACTGTGACTACAATCATTGGTCACTAAAGAAAGGTAAGGTTTGACATAACAACAATGCACAGTGTGAAAGACTTGATTGTTTTATCTATGGCTTGCTCCTCTTTGAACCCACCACATACAACACCTTCTATGTAGTTAGGGCTATATATGCATTTGTAATGATTGTACATTTGACTTTTTTATGTCTCACTTCTGACTTTAATTGTTTTACACTTTGTTATTTTAGAATTGTATTTACATCAATCTTGCAATTTCAACACATGTATTGCCGGCGTCATCGTCCAATAAGCCTTTAAATCTTGTATCGTGTGTTTGTTTTTGACAGTTTTGGACTGTGTGTTTTGACTTTTCTTTTTGATTTTTTCTTGGATTCCATCAGTCATGCTGATCCAAGCAAACCAAAACATGAAAAAAATCTATAAAACATGTTGTAGTTTTTCTGTTATATCAATGACAACACTGTTTTCTTCGCAAACACGTGGTTTTTTTTTTTAAGGATAAAAACATTACATAAAATCACTGTTGCCATAACAACGTCTCTATACTTCCTTCACTCCTCCTCCTCCTCCTTCTCTCTCTCTCTCCATCCCTCTGTTGCAATGCATCACACGCTACCTCCTCCTCCTCCTCCTCCTCCTCCTCCTGCATGCACGTCCCTCATCCAGCCGTCATCCATCCTTAAGACTGATGAGCGCAGCATCCTCGCGCGGACACACGTCATTTCTGGAGGTTTCTGTTTTCGTGTGCGCGCGCGTCCCTCCACGTTTTTTTCAACTTTTGACTCCTCGATCAATGCTTCTCCAGGAGGAATACGCGGGTCATTACCGGTCACTTTACCGACAACTATAACACCAAGGAGGAGGGTATCTGTGTTTTAATTGTATTTTCTTGGTGCCGTGTGTTGACCCTAAAAATCTCTCTAATGGTTCCCCGATGTGAGAGAAGAGGCTAACCCAGGATCTGACAGCCTGAAGCGGGATGGAAACCGTCCACCTTTAACCCATCATCAAGGCGACATGTTTTAAAGGGTACTGGTGACGGAAAACGCTTTATTTTGTTGGCAACAGGTAAAAAGGACGCTAAGGTGCTGCGCTCGGTGATGCGTTTATGGGCAGGGTGCATCTTGCGAAATCACTAATTCCAAATTTTGTTGTCAAAAATATTCGCATCCTGCATTAGGCCTAATTCTGGAACTTTTCTGGAATGCACAAAAGAAGAGCGCACTTTTTTTTTTTTTTTAGCCTCATCAGGCGCACAGAAAGCAGGCTGCAGTGTAAATAAAGCACACCCTTCAATGCATGCCTTTAAGTCCTGTTAAAGACTTGCGTCATGTGGTGGTGACCCATCTGAGCACTAGAGCCACCTGTGCAGCTGAGAGCCCCACGTGCAAACAGCAGCTTTACAAAAACACAGATGGTTTATGCGATGTGTGAACAATGCGGATGATTTTGCTTGAATAAATCAAAAGCAACCAGACTTTGGGCTAGATCACAGCCCTCCTGGGTTATCTGAGGAGATATGTAGGAGAGAACCGTGACTGCAGAAAGAAAGCCATAACACTGATACGAGGCAATAATAACACAAAATGAAATTTCTTCCAAAGCCAAAGAGAGGTGGGACAAAGCAAGAGGAGTTTTCCACACTGCTTCCATTTTTTCCATTTCACTCACACTGTGACTCTACCAAACACTGACCCTCCTTCTTTGCCCTGGTCGTGCCTGCAGACAGGCATGAGGGAAAAAGTCTAACATTTCTTATCGCAGGCATTCATGCTTGCATTATTTTGACATTTGACTTTTTCGCACAATCACTCCAGCTCTTTGCTTCTTTAGATCACTTCAGATCAGATCAGCCTGAGATATCTGTCTTCCATTCAAGATAGTGGAGCACACAAAGTCTCATTGTGGAGCCAAACAGGTGTAAGCAGGTCTCAGGGTGTGCCACACAGTATAAATAGTTGAACAAAGGCCCATTTTGGATTGACAAGAGGTCGAAACCTGACACTAGGAGTGATTCCACCCTGTGGAAACTCTACACGCACAGGGAGGCTGGACAGAAAAACAACATTTAGATTCTGAGAGGGTAAAGAGAAGAGGAACACTGTTGCTTCCACTACTGCTCCAGCTGGATTTTCAAGTAGGAGACAGCAAGAAGACCCACCCACAGCTCCGTCCAGCTTTTATATCAGCTGGAAAAAAAAAGGAGGAGAAGAAGACAAGAAGGCGGACCACACCCAGAGTCCCAGCAGTCTCCTCCTCTCACCCTTCGGAGTTTTAATCCAGGACATCTCTGACATCTTAGTGCCGGAATAGCTGCCGTGTTGCTCAGCCTTGTGTGTCCTATTCCGAAGTGTGCATGTATGAGTGTGTGCGTGTGTGTGTGTGTGTGTCTGAGTGAGAGAGAGTGAGTGTATGAGAGGTGTGTTTTGACGCCGCTTAAGAGGCACCACCAGTCTTCTTTCTCCTGTCAGGATGCCTGCACTAAAGGACCTGATGCTGCTGCTGCTGTTACCTCTGGCCTTCCTGGCACTCCAAGGTGAGTGGGCAGCGGCTGTGTTGCCATGGCAACGCCGCGATGGCAACACCTTGGCATGCATGAGAGCCACCATGTAATCCCCCCCCCCCCCATCCACTGACTGTGAAGTTTGTTAGTGAAGCTATGGTGTTTTCTGTTCCTTTTCTGATGTTTCCATCCCTCTATGTGCTGTCTGTTGTTAGGCTTTATGTTGTGTTTATGTTTGTGTGTGTGTGTGTGTGTGTGTGTGTGTGTGTGTGTGTGTTTGGCGCTGCACATGTGTGAGTGAGTTTTTTTTTGGATTCCATTATTGTGCTGCTAAAAGCCCAGATGTTCAGGTTTTTTTTAATTTTTCAGAGTAATGAGATGAGGCCATGTGGCTGTGTTTTTAGTTGATGGCAAACAAACACACACACATAACACATAAGCTGTGGTGTATTCAAAGCTCCAGAGCAATGTGAGTTATGCATTTGTCCCTGTGTGTTACTTTTGGACATACCAAGTTCCTCTTGAAGTGGAGTTCTTGTTGTGTTTTTCAGCACAGGGCTAAGACTGATAACATGATTAATAAGCCATTGTCCTTCTGAATTTAACAGTTTTGTCAGTAACATATCTAATCACCATCAACCAAAAGAGCTTCAGTTAACGATGATAAAACTGCAGCAAATGCTCTCATTGGATGAGCAGGGTATTATTTTAAAAAAAAATGTGTGACATTGCATGAAAAAAACTAGTTAATGGATCGTGACAAAAAGACAATACTTTAATTAATCTGCATGGATTCAGCGATAACTCTATCAGGGGAAGTCTCAGTGATTTTTGACGAGATTTCAACACAGTGATGAAGTTGAAGTTGTTGGTTATGTTCCTGTTTTTTTAACCTCTTAAATTTGATAATAGCTTTTAATAATCTTTTTGAAGAAATGCAGCTCAAAGCCTTTACCTTTACAATAAGCTAACATAAAGCCAGACTGAACAGATAATAAGGGCAAAATCAAGATAATGATCCTGTAAGTCTGGATGCTGTTCATTAATCTGTACATGTGCTGCAAGACATTCAGCTTGCTGCAGCTGGTGTGTTTCACTTGTCAGGTCTCTGCTGTATGTGCAGCCTATATACTTCTACAGCCCCGCAAAGCTAGACTCAAGACAATGTTTTTAAAAGACAAAATGGTACCCCCCCCCCCCCCCTCCTCCTCCTCCTCCTCCTCCTCCTCCTGATGGCATCTGTATCACATCTCAATTCCCCACCTTCACAAGAAGCCATTTGCTGCCATTCTACTTTTATGGCATGAAAAACACCCCCAAGTGAGATGAACCCCCCCCCCCCCGAGTGACGCTCTGTAATCCATCATCTTTAAATTACTGTCGGTCTAACCAGGAGGAGAAGCCGCTCTGCACTGAAATCATCTTTCAGCTTCCTGTCAGAAACTTACGATCACGGCCGCGTCTCTTTATTTATGACCTCGAGGTTTATTTGATAAAACATGTCTTAATTAAGAACAGCTCAACCGGTAAGCACGTAAAATAACTGTGAGTGATTTTAAACAAGATACAGGTGATTCAAATATGGCCTAGAATCAAAGATGCATTTTTAGATCTGTGTTGGTTTTACAATTCCAAATACAACAATTACAATTCACTTAGCAGACGCTTTTATCCAAAGCGACGTACATCAGAGAGTAAGTACAACACTAATCCATTCATACACTCAACATTTCGGTTGAAAGGCGATGACTCTACCAACTGAGCCACAGCTGCCCACTGGTTTTAAACTAACCAAAGTTAAAACAAAACTGGGGGTTTAAAAGTGGCTACAAATAGGAAGCAATGCATTAAAAAAAAAAAGAGATAAACTGAGCATTTAACAGTTAGCCAGCACATCTAACCTCACATACAGACACATGGTTTTGTAATTCCTCTAAATGAATTAACAAAATAAATCAAGGGTATTAAGTGGAAAGAAGCAGGCAGAGGAGGCAGATTTTCAAAACTGTCAAAGGTAATGAAAACTTAAAGTTGAGAAATCTAAAGTTGGTTGCGGGGACAGCAGGTCAGTTGAGGACTGAAGAGAGTAAAAACATCTGGAGCTGGACGCAGCGGGGATGAGGATAGAAGTAGAGACAGGAAATTGGATAAAATCGCTTTTAAAAAAGAGAGAGCAGGAACAGATTGAGCTTGATTAAAAAAAATTACAGTTTGTGCTATTTTTGTTTTCAAATGCGGATCATCGTTTGCTAAAAATAAAACAGAAGTTCAACAAGTTGCTGGAAAGTAGCAAATCTACAAAAGAAGACGACAAACCCCGAGTTAAATGTTAACGCTCTGTCACTCTAAGCTCTCTCTAAATTCAGTTCGAAGACACTGTAGTGGAAAGATTCGATCAGATGGAGAAGAAATGTGAGGAGAAAAAAAAGAACAGCCTGACCCCAAAAACATTCAAATACACAGATCAGCAGAAATGAATCCTTAGATCTCATTAAAACTTTGTATAACAAACATTTGGATTAGCATGAGGAAACCTGCAGAGTTTGTCACTTTTCAGTTGGTAAATGGACTTGAACTTGGATAGCGCTTTTCTAGTCTTCTGACCAATCAAAGCACTTTTACACCGCAGGTCATACCTACATATTCACACCCTGATGGCAGAGGTTGCTAAGTAACGTATCCATCAATGTGAACTAATCCATTCATGCACATGTGCCCAGCAGTGGGAGCAGCGAGGGTTTTAGAAACAAACTGATACTCAGCCATGAGCAGGTTTATATGTGACTTGTCTCTAAAGCCAAATGTCTGTTTATGAATCCAGGATCTGTAGGCAAGAGACAAGATTTGTGTTTACGTTTACAGTTTGTATTCAGAAATGAATTGACCAATCACGTTTCAGCAGGAAGTATGCAGTATGCATGCAGTATCACAGTCTGTGAGGAGAGCAAAATAAATAAATAAATAGGCTGGAATGCGATCTAATAACTTTTTGCAAATGCCGGATCTTGATTTAGATGATTTATTAATTGATGTAAACAGATGTAACATATTGAAGACAGATACAAATCTGCTCTCAGACGTCTTATCTCAACTTCAACGGCATTTTCTGTCTGAAGTTGCTTGTCAGACGGGACACAAAGACTAATGCACGGAAGTAGAAAGTATTTGCCAAGATCTATAAATCTATTGGTTAAACATGAAGCCCAAAATGCTAAATAGTCATCGGATGATAGTCGATTGCTTCCAAGACAAATGTGTGATGAACCAAACAGTGAAAAGAGCTCAGACAACTTCATGAATACTTTGATTTAAAATGCACAAAGGAGTGCTTTTTCCTTTCATAACATTTTCAGGATAATCAAAATGATCGCTCTGTGTGACATTTTAAAAAGGTTAAATAGGGGGTCCAGTTTTAGTTGTTTTGAAAGATGACAAAGAGCAGGAAGTAAGCTGACGGAGTCGTGTCGTTTCTTTAAAGCTTGACCAGAGGCTCACAGAGCCTAATGCATCTGACGGTCACATTAACTAATGCAGCAGCAGAGAGACGATTTGTATCTGCAGTCACAGCACGCAGCCATTTAGTCTGCAAACGGTCTCGAGCTCGTTTCTTATGGTCAGAGGAGATTGCTGTAAACAGGATGTTTGAACAACCACACAATCTCCATCCGCCCCGAGCCATTTAGACATCACGTCCACTCCATCACTCCACCCTGACCACAGCGTCTGCACGGATTGAGAATCACATTATGGAGAAGCTCATCATGCTAAGTAGCAGAGCATAAATTAATTATGACTTCTGGAGAAATGCACTGCAGCGAGATTTTAAAAAGCCATCAAGTCTGATTTATGGTTTCTTATGTAAATCTCTGTGTTTTGATGCTGTTTGGGACTCGTTAGAGTTAAGGATGTTTGTTGTGAGGGAGACAGTTCTCACAGGTTTTATAGTTTTCCAGATTGATCTTCCAGTTAAAGTTAAATAATTTGACTCTTCAAGATTATGTGTTACAGCAAAAGTCTCTTCTTCTCTGCAATGACTCCTACAATCACACTAGATACTGGATATCTGTATACATATTGCCTCATACAGTCACCAGGCGTTGTGAACAAAACGCCCTGATTGATGCACTCCATCAAAGGGGCCCTGCAATCTGAACAAAACCATGCATGTGACTCTTTAGAAACATTTTAGAACATTTCTCTTCTCAAATCTTATTCTGGAAAGAATTTAAGTCTGACCCTCAAATCTGGTGCGAGATACCGTGTCGCGACCTGATTGCAGGCTGCATGAGCACACACACAGCTGGGTGTAAGAGGTTTGTGAGGTCATGGGGTTAAAGAGAGGTCTTAAAAGGACAGGATGACCTTCTCCATAGATTAATTTTTATTTGAAAGGCCGGGAACATTACAGTTTATCAGTACAACTTTTGTGTTTATTAATTTAAAAAATGTAGGTATCACACTTTTCATGACATGGCGGGAGGGCGTGTCATTTTATGAAGGATAAGAGATTCTCATAATAAGGGGCATGGCTGGGCACGTTGTCACTGTTTGTCAGGAGGCTTAAGACCTGCCTCAGCTCCAGCTCTTTGCCTAGAAGGTGGAGGATGAGTGAAAGTAAGTTTGAGACAGCATTTCCAATATGGCAAACGCCATCAATGGGCTTCAAAAGTCAGCTTCAGAAACAATGGTGACGTCACCAAGACTACATCCATTTATATGCAGTCTATGTGTTGTACATCAATTCCCATGTTAATATGCTCCACTCAGTATTGTAGTTCAACCAATGGTCATAATAAAGGCATAAAGAATAAGGATTTAACAATCCTCTTATTATCACTAATAAATAGCTTTTGTGCTACAAGTATCCATTCCAAAAGTGTTTGTGTTAATGGGAAAACATCTCAACATCCTGGAGACAAACAGACCAATAAGAAGAGAGATATGAAGCTCGTAAGCGCTGTCACTGCTGCGACGTTTTATCAGCCCTGATGACGCACTTCTTCGCCCCACTCGCACACTTATTTCACTGAGGTAGTGCTTCTCGAAATTGCACAAGTGTGTGCGCGTGTATGTGTGTTTCAGAGCGGCACCAGGGCAGGCGAGGACATGAGCACTTTATGAATCAGGACATGCAGAACACTTTGTGTGTGTGGAGAGAGTTTGTAAAATAATGTCTGGCCTGACTGGACAAAGAGGACTAAATAAACAAGGTTAATAGGGAGACAAACTCACAGAAGGACAGGACCGAGAGAACAGCCGTCTGCTACTTCAGCACCACGGACAGAGCCATGGATTCATCAATACACAGCACAGTGATTCCCTTCAAGGCTTTCGGTCATTGTAGGCGTTTCTACACTTCATGATGTTTATCTGGTCATGAATTCATAATTTACATGAATCAGTTAAATACATAAGAAGTCACTAATGAGTAGAAAAACGATTGTTGCTTCTCGGTAATTGAAACCACTTTCAGTTGCTTCGATCTTGAGTGAGGAGAAGTTTGGAGTTAATTGAGCTTAATTCAGACAAGCAGAGAGGGGAGCCATGAGTTCGTTTAACCTTTCTTTCTCTCGATCTCTTTTTGTGTAACGCTGGAAAACATTTGGTTATTCTGGATCAGTTTTTCATTTATTATTTGTCTAAGTAAACAGTTCAACTTTTATCGATTGGGTGCTCTAGTAGCGTGCGCCCTGTGTATGGAGGCTGTCATCCACCGAGTGGGTGGCTCGGGTTCAAATCTGACCTGTGGCTCCTTTCCTGCACTCTCTCTCTCTCTCTCCCTCCCTGGTCTCTTATTTTTGGATGTGTAATAGGGAGGAGGGAAGTGTACAGCTAAGGTTTCATTAGATGAAATCTACAGAGTTGAATGAAATTTGTCTAAAATTAGGTCTGATGACCAGATAATGTTCTTTTGCAGGTTTTGATGTGTTTTTATTGCTTATCTAAAAATAATTTTAAGATCCTAAAAAATAGATTCTTTGAACATGAGCCAATGAATCGGGTATTTAAAAAGAAGATATAATGATCGAAAATATTGTAAGTCAGGGATTCCTCAAGCATGTTCTATCCTCACAGATGTGTGTAATGTTACCGGCTTTGTAGAGTAAAATGAAAGAGACCTTCACGGAGCTGTTTGCCTCAGTGCTTTCATTGTTCCAGTGGAAAGTGTCTGGCTCACTTTGTGTCGAGGGAAATGTCACAGACGCTGTGGCATTTCCCCTGGTTGTGTATGCCTACAGTATGTGACGTGTGTGTTTATGTCTGTAGTCACCCAGGCATGGAAACAGTCGTCGTGCATCTCATCATTTTTTGCCGTTGCTTATCCTTTTTTCTTCCTTATCTCCTTAAACGGCCTGTTCTGCAACTATACTGTATCCCCGAGTGTTTTTTTTTTGTTTTTTTTGTATTCCCTTGAGCTCCCGGTGAAATGCTAAGATAGCTGACCTCAGTGGGCGGATGGTCTTTTGTGCAGCTAAAGCTATAAGTCCGTTTTTCTGCTTTGTAGGCCTCAGGGGTATTCAGATACTGATATAAGGGATTAACCAGTCAGCCCCCCCATCAGGGAGCAAAAAGTTCTAATCTGTAATTTCTGGAATATCCGTTGCATAATCCCAAAGCCTGGATCCGAAGATTACGCAATGGCTTTGCATTTTTGATGGTCAGTGTGTTTGTATCCTGCTGCTGTTGGTGCTGAGGCAGTTTGGTGACTCCTCTGTTCGGTCTGCACTTTGGATGTGCAGCTTCTTTTGCGTCTGTTTGCATATTTGTCTCTTCCTCTCTCGTCTTCTGTCCTCTCGCTGTCGTCTTTACTCGCCGTCTCAGCTTCAGACAGTCAGCAGCCCCCCCCCCCCCCCCCCCCGATCATCTTGCCTCTTGCTTTGTCACCGACCTCCCTAAAGATTACTGCCTTTCTCTGTGTGTTGTGCGGCTGATTTTCATCTGTTTGTTTCTCTCTCACAACTACATTTCTCTCGTTACTTTTACAAACTTCAATTTTTTTCCTGTTGTAACATGTGCTCTTACATTGTTAGAAGTCTATATGCCAGCCATCTCAAACCCTTCTGTGTTTTTCTGCATGCAAAGTCTTGCTCTTGTATCTTGTCTTTTGTCTCATTCTGCCTCTGTCCTCTCTTTTCTCTGCACAGTAGAAGCTGACATGATCGAATTTCCCACAGACTTGAGTCAGAACATCATCACGTGTTAATTTTTGACCAGAAATGTGATGGTGCAAAATGGCTCTCGGTTGATTTCCTGTGAGATTTGACAGGGGCATTAGGTGATGAATGACTTCCATCGACCTCTATTGGCAGTCGGGATTAGCTGCAGCACTGACAGCTGGTGCAGCTTACAGCAGCCTATAATTACCACAAACAATCAAGTGATACTTGTAACACACAAGTAAGCTAATTAGAGCAGGAATCCCTCAAAAAAAAAAAGAAAGAAACAGATTTGTCTATTTTCCTTGTATTGAGGAGGTGCACCTGGTCCTTCAGCAGATCAGGAGCAGTGTTTGTGAATGATGTTCGACTCAGGTCTGAGTGTAAAAATCTGGAGCTCCTCTGCAGAACCACCTCTCAGAAAACCTGAAAACCCAAGACCTCGCCTTAACTGGACCTGGTTTTATAGGTTCAAACATTTTAAGTTTTCCTCTCTTGAGTTAGCATGTATCAGGTTAGTGTTCATGCTGGTGTAAAGGAAAATTATAGTTTCAAACAACTTTAACAAATCATCGGTGTTAAATATTTACTATCACCAATTATGACAGCTTCTCACTAAAACCATACTATTAACAGCTCAACAGCTTGTTAACAAGAAAACAGTGATGGGAAAAGGTACATTAAAAGTCACACATTATGCAAAATACCCTTGACCATGTTTTTCTAACACTAATCCCTAGTCTGTCTACAAACATCCACAATTATGAGAAAAGTCCATCCTCTCCGTCTTCTGCCTGCACCACTTTTCAGAAAATGTGTGCTGAAACAAGCCGTTTGGAGATTTTCCCTTCATGACATCACAAAGGGCAGTAACCCCTCCCCCAGGTGGGTGACACTCCCACAGCTAGGTGTTTGTTGTGCCCACAATAGGGCATAGTGAAAGAAAGCCCCAGCAACCCAAGTCCTTTCAGAGAGGGGGCGTGATCGAACACAGCTCATTTGCATTTAAAGCTACAGACACAGAAACAGCCTGTTAGTGGCTGAAATAGAGGGGTTTATAAACATGATCAAATACAGGATCAGAGTGGATTTTGGGCAAGAAACTTCACAGATGTGTTTTGGGGAGCCCAAAGACTTAGTTAAACTGGTTGAAAAGAGGATATTATATGACCTTTAATGCCAAGGGGTTCTTCTGCATTTGCCTTGGGGTCTGTGAAAAGAGTGTGGAATAATGCTGCATAATTTTTTTTATTATTTAAAAAAAAAAATATATATATATATATATATATGTGTGATTAAATTATGCACGAGTGATTATTTATCAGTGTAGGAGACCCTAAAAGCTGCAAACTACATATATAAACTATTCTGCACAGGAAATCTGAAAGTTAAACTCAAACAGAGAACTAGTAATTAAACCTTTTGATTAAACTGGATTCTACTTTTTTTATAATTATGTTTTTTTTTAATCCATAAAAAAAAGCAGAGAGAGTGATTATGGAGACGTGCTGAGGCTCCTCTAACAGGACTGTGTGGAGAGGTCAGACATTAAAATAAGCTTAATAATAATAAGTATATGAAATAAGTTATTTTGTTATCTCTGCTTGTTGTGATAACAGCTATTGCTAGTTTGTGGTTGTTTTTTAGGGCTTGTTTTTCATTATGTCTTGTATTAATTTGTGGGTGCTTGTATCACATTATTATGATAAGAAAACAAACACATTTTCTTACCTTTCAAGAGATGTTTCCGCGTTCTGCGATCTCAGAATTTACTTTGGTGAGAGCGATGTTATTACAAATAGGAACCTTGTCCCAAAGCTGTGAAAATAATTTGTGCATAGTCTTTTCAGCAGACCACGCATGTCCTGATCAAACAGGTTCTACATGTCTTACTGCACTTTAATCAGTCTAGAAATAGTACTTGGTAACTTGCTTGAATTTGGCTCTGATATAAGCATTCATGTGAGCATAAAGCATGTTTTTTAACCTCTGTTAAGGTCAACTTAGACTGCGTCACCAGGACTGAAATCAGTCCCAAACAACTTCAGGCTCAGGTTCAGAGGTTCTTGTGTTTCTGCAGCGGTGTAGGGTTTTTGTGTTTGTTTCAAATGCACAGCTGCATCTTTTGGTTTAGTGCAATAGCAATGTGTGCATTAACGTTTAAGTTCATGTTCTGAGGCCTGTGGAGACTAAAACAGTTTTCTTAACTTTCTGCTCCTTCCCCCTTTTTTTCTCTCTCTCTCTCTGCAGTGCATCAACCAGCATTTTTCCTCCCCCCCATGCTAACGTAGAAATGGCTGTTAATACTGAAGCATTTGCTAACTTTATCTTTCTTCCCTTCCCTGTTTTTCCTTTCCTCCACGCTTCATCGCAGTGTGGTGGCATGTCTATTTCTGTCCATCCTTTAAGTCTCTTTTTGGTGTTGCAATGTTTGTATCCCAGGGAGTTCAAGTAGTCCTTTCTTGTACTTTCTTGGCATGTACATATGTGTGTACATGACGCCAAGGCCAATGAAGCCCCTGCAAATCTCAACCAACTTTGAATGATTTCAGTCCGCCTTGAATTCATCTGATCAGCGCTGTGTTTCCTGTCCTCTTCCTCATCTTCCTCCCTCCCTCCCGGTCTTGCAAATCGAAACAAAAGCATCCCCAAGGGTGAAAGTTGAGAATTGCACAAGATCAATGGTTGAGAGCCATGCTGAGGCCTCAGTGGAAACTGCAAGGTGCAGTGTGAGAAAGAAACATTTGGAGTTACAGGTGTGTAACTCCCGGTCGATGAGAAGTATGTGTCATGGTGATGATGGCATATATAGATTCACACTTCTATATATGAATTTAGCTCAGTTACCAATTGGCAGAATGCAAGAAATCACGATTAATCACTTCAACCTCTTTATTTCCCCTCAGTTTCACAGATTGAACTCTTAAAATAATAATGACAATAAAACTGAAAACAAAATACATCAAATTCACAAATGTCTAAGAGCTGAAATTATGAGTGGAAATAAAAATGCAAGACAGAAGCTTTGCCTGTTACAAAAGAAAAAACACGCATGCAATGACCATGTGGAATAAGCACACACGAATACAAAAGCTGCAGTAGCTAACATTGTTTTGTAACATGCTGTTCGGACAGCTTGCCTGCAAGTACTGAGATACTGATAATAAAACAGAGCTCAGCCCGTGTATCGAGCTTTCCCTCAAGTCATGGTCACATGAAAAGGAGGGAAAAAGCCAACCACAGCTCTTACCTCTGAAGCCTGCGATCTGCTAATAGTCAAAGGACAATAACGTGATTCAGACGGTTCCTAACTGAGCGTTCTTCATCCTTTTCACTCTGTAGCATCTTTGTGCCATGGAGCCTGCGTGGAGGTTGACTCAGACACGGAAGCCGAAGTTGACTCAGGCTTCAAACTTGGCTGCATCTCCTGTAAAAGGAGGGGCGAGGTGTCTGCCGAGGCCTATGTTGAATGGGAATTCAAACCCTTCAATGACTCCGAGCCAATCCCTGTGAGTATTCATTAAATATATCTAAAAGAATGTCGTCAGTGATTTGTCTGCAGATATGCATAGAGGACTGATGGATGAAACTCACTCAAACGTAAAGACGCAAGAACATCTGTGTATCTTCCCTGCACAAATCTTACCGCTGAAAAAGCGTCCCGTACTGAAGTGTTAACACATGAAAAAGACTTAAAACCAAGACAAGATGATGGTCAAATTCATGTCAGTCCCTTTAAAGCTTCTGTGAGGAGTTTTTGACTAGTTATGAAAGAGACTAAAAATAATACTGATTCCTCGTTGACCTGCAAAAGCAAACAAGAAAACTAAAGGGTAATTTCATTGCCTCTAAGTAGGTATTGTTTTCAAGCCTGTAACGAATGCTGTGGGGTAGGTGTCAGACAAGACCAATTACAGCATGCTGAGGGAACACCCTCTTTTCATTTTCCACAACAATATGAGATTTTATCAAAACACACCACCTACGAGAGAGAGAGAGAATTGTCATGTGACCATGTGGAGAAAATAAAAATCTCAAACACAGCCACCACAACAAGGCCTCTGTTTTCTGAGATGTAATGCATTTATCATGAGAGAGAGCAGAATCTTGCATTTTTCATGACAGCCCCCCCCCCCCACCCCCCTTGTGTTGACTGGCAGACAGCACTTATTCTAACATAAGGAGTCCTCAGCAGGCAAAGCAAAGAGGCCATTACAGCATGTAGTTGAAGCAGGAGAGATCCCATTAGCCCGTTTAGAAACCGTATCCACTAATTCACCAGAGAGTTCAGAGAAGCCATAACTGCAGCTCAGTCGATGCAGAGAAACAGCAGCAGTGAGGTGGAGACCGTCTGTTTGTTTCCTCGAGGTATGACAGGAAAACTTCTCAATCCATTTGTTTTACACTCAGATATAAAGTCACACTACATGTGTGTGCAGGGACATGAACAGTGACAGTGTCCTTGATGTCAAGCGTTATATATATATTTTAAATAATTATGTAAAATCTAACTAGTGTTGTAGTCAAGACCACACTAGCCGAGATGAAGACATACCCGAGACCGGAGTTCTCCGAGACTAAAACAAGACCAAGACATTTAGGAATCGAGACCGAGTCAAGACCAAGACCAAGGCAGGGCTAGACAGAGACTAGACCAAGACCATAAATATCCCCGTAACTGGGGGATACAAATCAAACTATGAATGAATTAAAGCAAATGTTTCTTTTACAAAGGGATAATTTCCTTCTAATCAAAGTAATGACTTGGAAAAATAGGAGGTGTGGTGGTCTTGACAGATCTTGACTTAAAAAAAGTGATCTCGAGACTGGTTTTGAGAATAAGTCTGATTTCGAGTGCTGCATCACAACCCTCAACTAACTTTCTTATATGATTAATATTAATTTGTGGCTTATTTTCTAAGATTGACATATACATGGACTTCAGTTCTGCCTTTAACACCATACAGCGACACCAGATGATCAGGAAACTCCACCAGCTTAATGTCCCACCACTTCTCCACCATCACCACCAACACTGGAGCCCCCCAGGGCTGTGTGCTCAGTCCATTCCTGTTCACACTCTATACCAACGACTGCACCAGCCCCTCAACAGTTACCACATACTTGAAATACTCGGACGATACAGCCATAGTTTCACTTCTTAATGACAATAACTCAGTTTCAGACTACCAGCAGACCATATCTCACTTCACACAGTGGTGCACAGACAACTATCTCCAACCGAACATCACAAAAACAAAATGAATGGTCATCACTAACTCTGGTTCCTCACATACAGTCCATAACCCCACATACATTAACAATGAAACTGTGGAAATGGTCAATTCCTTCAAATATCTTGGACTCACCCTGGACAATAAACTCAGCTTTGATCAACACACCACCGACACTACGTTGCCAGCAAAGACTTTCGGCCATACAAAAACTCAGAGCCCTGTCTGTCTCACCTCACCTCCTGTTACTTCTGTATAAAAGCATTATCCAACCCCCCCTCCTCTACTGCTCACCCTGTTTCTTCAACATGCTCACTGCTACGAACAGAAATAAACTCACCCGTATCACAAATATTGCTTCGAAAATCATAGGCCTACCTATCCAAAACCTCTCACAACTCAACTACAGAGCCCAGGACCCCACTCACCCACTTAATCCACTCCACCGGGAGATATAGAACCCTAAATACCTAAATAACCCTAAATATAAAACCTTTATTTCCTGCAGCATGCTGTTCTTTGTCTGACAACTTCACCCCATGCATCTTCCCCAGGTGTAAAAAATAACTGTATAGAAAGGTCAGTCTTATTGCTAATGGCCTTGTTTGCTTTTGTAGCTCATTACAAGGCATCAGTTTTATAACCAGCTAAAGACTCCTCACAGGAGCTTTGAAGCAATTTATTCAGCAATCTGAAATTAATTTCACTCTCCTGAACGTTCAAAGTCTCACTTTCATTATACTTCCTACTTAATTACAAAATTATGTTCTGTATTTCTCTTCCAGATATATCGCTATGTAGATGTAGAAAACAAAGAATTTCTGGATTCCACCCTAGGTTTCGAGAACCGTCTGGAATGGAGAGGCAGCAATAACACCAAAGACCTACAGGACGGCTCCATTTATATCCACAATGTGACCTTCAATGACTCTGGAACCTACATTTGCACATTCTACCGCACTCTCAAGTACAACAACTACAACTTTCAAACCAACCGCACGAAGAATATCTTCTTGACAGTGGTGCCAAAACGTAAGGACAAGTAGGAGTATTGTTGGATCTTTGAAAGGGGATGAGGGATATTAAAAAAAAAAACATTTGTAAGTCTGTTCTTTATTTCCAGAAGAAATTATTTCATGCTCAACATTTAACACAATGAAGAATGAGATCTTTTGGAAACACCTCTAGACCAGCTTGAAAAAAGATTTTCTCAAACCAAACCACTTAAAAAAGAAAGTGAAAAGATTTCTTTAGACATTGACATTGAGGGAGAAGCATTTTCAGATATTCAAGAGTGATGATTCTAGACAAAAGGACTGGTCAGTTACTGCTACTAAAAAAAGGAATGCCCTGAAACCAGCCGCTTGCAAACTTCATAAACCAGAAGCCCAAAAAGTCCCCTCTAAAAATCCACTCTATGCTAATATAGTGGGGGTTTTCAACTGATTGAGAGCCAGGTGTTCACTTACCACTTACAATTAATTTAAAAGGTGAAAAAATGTTGTGTCAAAAATGGGGTTTAAATAAAAAATACTCTGAAGTTCCACAAGGTTCAATGCTCGGCCCTCTGAATGTTCATGGTTGAGCTAAATAGATTAACATGTGAATGTTTTTCTTGCTACCAGACTTGGAGGAGCGTCTGAAATTTTTGCTTGAAATGATTTATCAGATATTAAAGTTAAGAGTTTCAGGAAGTATCCTCAAAAAATCTGATGGAAAATACTCATTCATAACTATTGGAAACCTAATTGGAAAATCAGCTCATTTTGCCATTGAAAAGATTTTTGAAAAGCTATGTAGGCGTGGTCATAACTATTTAACTTAACTAATTTAGAAGCTTACTTTGATGTAAATAAGACCCTTAACAGCATAGTAAAGGTTGTTGCTGATTTTGGTCTCCTGTGAGACTTTGACAGCAGAGAACTGAACGCCAGCTGCATATATTTCAAAAGTATTAGCGGCAGGATTCAGGGAATGATAAATTATACCACACTGTACATAAGAACAGGAGGATGTGAATTATTAAAGGCTTATTGTTTTAAAAAAAAATGTATGACATAGCCAACCCTAATAATCCCATTTCCAGTAGCAAACCGACATTATATCTTACTTTATCTCCCACCGGCTCTGTAGTCACAAGGGGATTGGCATCCATCTTGTCGGAGGTGATGATGTACGCCTCCATCATCGGGCTGCAGCTTTGGCTTGTGGTTGAGATGATTTACTGCTACAGGAAGATCGCAGCAGCAGGAGAGGAAGCATTGAGAGAGAGCGCGTGAGTAACACACACACACACACACACACACACACACACACACACACACACACACACACACACACACACACACACACACACACACACACACACACACACACACACACACACACACACACACACACACACACGCTCTTTTCAATATAACAAACATATTGCTTTTTCCACTTTGCACTGATAGCTTGTTCTTATCACTGTCTGATTTTCCCCTTTCTCCCCCTCTTTTTTCCTTCAGGGCTGAGTATTTAGCTATAGCATCTGAAAGTAAAGATAATTGTGCAGGTGAACAAGTAGCAGAATAGCACAGGTAGGTATAGATCCTCACTCAACTTGATGTCTTTTTCGCTGTTGATTTATTGATGATATTCTTATATATATTAAACTGAATCTTGGACCAAGATACTAGTATAAAATAATATGTCGTTGACATCCCGGATACACTAGAAGATATTTTTTAAATAGTGCCATTTGTTTTCTAAAAGTCAGCATACATTTATCTACAGGAAGTCAATTTCATGCTTATAGGCATCTTTACCTTATTTTTAGTTTCTTATTTTTTTTTAAACTTCAGGTCAATACAGAATCCAAGTCTGCTTCCTTGAGGAATTTCACATCCACCTTAATGTCTTCTCCTGTCACTGTCATTCATCGCCCCCGGTCCTCTCCACATTACGGAATGAAATGGAATGACAGAGAGGAAAAAATATCTTCCAAGAAAGGTTTTAAGTGACTTTCAGCAGAAGGACTGAACTGTATCTCACACAGAGGGACTGGAGGGATGCACCTGGTCATGTCCAACCGGAAAGACGGAGAGAGCGAGAGAGCTTTGTGTAAAATAGGTGTACAAGTTTGCACAGATAATCCTTGAACATAAGTAGAGTATATTATCAGAACTGTATATCCAAAATCTGCATGCTTACAAGCTTTTAAAACGACCGGCATCATGCTCTCTGTGTTCTGTCACAGCCATGTTTTTTTAAGAGTTTTTAGTCATTTTTTTCATACTGTATTTGATGCCACTAGTTGTGCTTTAGATGATACAGGTTTTATAAATTTGATATTTAACTGTGATGATTTATAAAGCGGGAGTTAAGGTTTAGAATTGATTTACTTTTAAATAGTCATTAGACTTAATTTGCCCATTTTTTTTTTTACAATATGTAACGGTCCAGAGTCCAGTGGAAACACACTTGTCCTTGGGTTAAATGTTTAATTGTGACCTATTTTGATGCCAAAGTTGATCTGCAGCGTTTAATCAAATTCAGCAAAGATTAGTTAGAGTTGTTAGCTTCTTAACCAAAGGAGAACACAGCAATTGAAAAAAAATGTCCATCATGTCAGCAGTGGCCACAGAAAGGTCACGGTCTGAATTTAAAGGTCACTTATCTTTGCATTTTTGGCCATATGTATGGTCAAATCCCAGCTGACAATGCATAGCCTTTTTGGTTTAAATGGGATGTCACTTTTTGAGCAGATAAGAAGAGCAATGAGTGATGAATCTCACTTTTCAAGTCATTTTATCAGCAGGTTTGAATAAAACAACTCTACAGGAATGTGACTGCAGTTGCAAAGCAGCATAAATGTCATTTGTGTAATGTGAATTCTACTTCAGCTTGAGCTCCAGGAGGCTATTTAATGACCATGTACGAAGTATTCAGAGAGTTTTAAGTCATAACTTCTATAATGCACAGAACATGCACTCATAACAAACTTAAAGTGCAAGGTCAAACTTGTGAGAAAAACTTCTCAGTTGTGTTTTAAATGTGAAGGATTGGACTCGGAAATCAAGATTAGATAATGTTGTCCCAAACTCTTTGACAACATATTGAAGGATTTTACAGTTTTTTTTAAGATGCTTAAACTCTCAACGGATAAATCAGCTAAATTTCCCATGACAATCAAAGCTAAATATCAGTGAAATACTATTTAATTGTAGCATAGTAAGAGGCCTTTAAAGCAGATCACCCTGTTTGAACCGGCTGTGAAACGTTTCAAGCTAGTCGTCTTTTTTTTTTTTTTTTTTTTTTTTTACATTTTCTTCTTCAAGTTTTAGAGCTGGAAGAAATGTCTCACTACAACAGGAGGGTCAGGAGTGAAAAAAAAAAAAAAAGATCGGCACCAGTGGAGAAAGTGTGACTTCCAGTGATGTTTAAGATGATGATTTATGTTTAACTGTCTGACCTAAAGCACCTAGCAGGTGTTGCAGATTAGCATCCACTATAAACACGATGATACTTGCATTTGATGGCTGTTTCCAGTTCGTCTATGTATATTGTATGGTATAAGGTAAATGTTACATGGACTTCGTATAAGGCTTTTTTTATTCTTCCGATTTCTCAAAGTACACCGCAGGTCACAACTACCCATTCACACACTGATGCTAGAGGCTGCTATATGCAAAGTCTTCATCAAGAGTAACTAATCCCATTCATACACCACCGACAAAGCAGTGGGAGCAACTTGGGGTTAAGTGTCTTGCTCATGGACACATCACACAATCAGCTGCATGAGCTGGGGATCGAGCCTCCGATCTTCCGGTTAGGAGACGACCGACTCTACCAACCGAGTAGTATCTAGTATCTATAGAGTACCGTATGTGTCCCTATCAAATATACACCAAAAAACAAATTGTGGCTGTACCAATAAATCATAAGGGCCATGAAAGAGGCAGTTTAAGCTTTAATGTGTCTGTGTGGAAAATGTTGATGTGTTACACAAATGTCTAAGTGTCTTTGTAGAAACATAAGGGCTTCGCTTATTGCTATAATCTAACTGCCAGTGGGTAAATGTACCACAAAACCTGTCCAGTGTGCCTCCCAAGATGGAAACCAAAAGAAAAAAAAAGTCAAGAGCGAAAATCTTGACACAAAACTCTGGTGTCAAAACTGTTATTGCAGAGTTTTCGGCGATGGGTTACCATTAGATGGCAGCATAACACTGCCGTTCTGCATGCTTACTAATCATCTCTTTTGTACCCAAACTGTCTGACATACTGAAAAGGAGACGCTCACAAACTGATATATTAATACAGACTTACAAGCATGCTTACAGCTGGAATACTGAGAGGGTGCACTTTTATTTTCAGAACTTATACAGAATATTAAATAAGTTACTCGCTGAAAAAAAGCTGAGTAATTTTAAAGGTTATCGAAGTTATTGTAAACACTGCTGAACGAAGGGTTTTGGGATATGCATCATTTAAATATGAATCATTTTCCCTGCATAAAAGACACAACCAGTAAAAATGAATCCTGCCCCGCACAGCTTCCCACATTGTTTTGTCTGCTTTGTGAACATGTGTTTTCTCTCAGCGACTCATTAAACTGCTGTTTTCACTTCACATTTAGGTGTTTGTTGCTTGCCAATATCAAGAAAGAAGAGAGATGGAAATAACAGTGACACAGAAAGAAATAAAACACTTGTGAGAAAAACGAGTCTGGTCTCACTTGGATTCTCTTTGTCTTACTCGGGGAATATTTGATATGTTGACGTGTCAGGGGGGTTTGTCAAACATGTAACTTTGAAACAACTCCACCGATGTGATATATTTTTTTGATGTGTATTCTCTTGGTATCCAACATTTTCCAGAAAGATTTAAACTAATAAAAATCTGTTATTTATTAAGTTAAACGTGTTTATCAAGTCACCTGTCGTCAGGGGAAACATGCACAACATGTTGAAGTTATTGACCAGTTATCTGTTTGTTATTTTAATGGCTCTCTGGTATGAACTTTAACCTTTCATTCAATTCAATATGTGCCATCAACAGGAATACAACAGAAGCAGTATTTTGAAAATGTTAGGGGGTTATCAGATTAAAATAATCAGAAGCAGAGTAAGAATGATACAGGACCAATCTACAATGAAAAATAACAAAGGATAAATAAATACTGCTGTGTTTATGTAGAAAATAATGGACTCCTCAAGTTTGTGTGTATTTATATTTAACATCATACTGTGTGTCTGTTCATGTTAATGATTATACTAGCGTTATTTTATTATTTAAGATTTATTTTGGGGCTTTTTGCCTTTATTTGATAAGACAGAGGATAGATTATGAAACAGGTGAGAGAGAGAGAGAGAGAGAGGGGTGAATGACGTGCAGGAAAGAAGGCACAGATCGGACTTGAACCATGAATGTCCGCTTGGAGGACTACAGCCTCCTGTGGCGCGACCTAACCGTTAGGCCCTCTGCAGTCTGTGTTATTTTGATGTACTGGTGCCATTGTGAGTGTGATGTTTCTGTTTGTCTGTCAGCTGTGGTAATAGGTTTGATAATTTGCTGCTGTAATCGCCAATTCTTTGGATATTTCAGAAGCATTGGTCATTTCTGTAACGGGAGTTCCTATATGTCGGTTGCGTTTTCAAATGTAGGCCGCGTTTCTGCATTTTTTTTCAGGGAAAGATTCCCTTACTAGAGCCAGGTGATCGAGGCATGAGGTGAGGAAGTTCATTCAGTAGTACTGAAAGTATAGTGTAGACTATAGTCTACTCCCGTAGTTTCACTTCTGTATAATTGGTTGTGGTATTGCATCTCCAAGCTGCTTAGCCCGTGAAAACACAAAGGAGATACCCACTCATTTTGTTTGCTGTCTTTCTGTATTCACATTCAAATAACTCCTGAAATGTCCAGAAATGTTTTGGATGAGCCACGTGTAAACGCAAACCACAAAATGTTCCACCTCAATATTACCAAGACTTTTTCAATCCAGTCACCTAGAAAAAAAGGAAAGGAAAAGAAAAACCGTCATACATCACCTTGTGAATGAACATGACTTCTTCTGTCGTCACATCGAAAAGATTCTGGTCTTCGATGGTGGTTGTTTGGGCAATGAGGCTCTGAAGTTACTGAACGATGTCATCAATCCGCGTGTTAATTTGTTTTTGCTTTCATGCGCTCCTCCTAGTGGCAGAAATGTCACATTGCATGTTTAAAAGAACATTTGTCCTCAAGTCAAATTAAACTTACAAAAGGGAAATATGAGTGCGTTTTAACTTTCACATAGAATCTAATGCACAAGTTTCACCACAAGTGATACAAAATAAATAATAATTCGATCTAGGATTTGAAGGTTTTGGATTTTAAGTCAGGAGAAATACATTTAATATTTCCCTTAAAGCTGTGAAACTCCAAAGGGCCATTTATAAAGCATATCCTGAAATACAAAGTTAATCTATAAAAACAATAATTGATATTTGAAATGATCTTAAGATTCTGCTGAATTCAATACCGCAGTACTTGATCTTTCATCTTTCCTTCATTTCACTTGGCTTTCCCGTCTTTTCTGACTGCTCATTTGAATCCTGCACACCAGTGCAATGTCAGACATTAATGTAAAACAGCATAAATATGAATACAAATATAATTCCTCTGATCAAACCTGTTTACCCTGCAGATTTATGTATTTAAATGTGGTGTCCTCTAGAAAGCAGTCTGCATCCCCACTCGTTTCAGAGTACCCTTGGGTCGAAAGTAATCTACAAGAACTCTTTTATTTATAAAAGGCTAGATAAACACTTCTTTTTAACTTTAACTTTTTTTTTACTTTAACTAATCGATGAAACTAGGTTTTAATGCGAGTCTAAAGGGAGTGAATTATTTTTTGTGTAACTTGAGCCTCAAACCAAAAGGGAATTTTCTGTCACTTTGTGACGGATCATAAAGTTTTTTTTTTTAATCTTGAATCTTTTAATCATAGCCACTGTGACTTAAACGGACAATTCAGAAATCAAATGAACGCCGTCACTGAGTAACTACTGCTTCTGTGATCGTCTCCATCTTTGGATAAAGTTGTTTTTGATTATTGTGAATGGTCAATGATTTCAGGTAAGGCATGTCCTTCATTGAATAACAAAAGGCCGTCTCTTGTTTCACATGTTCCACATTTTTCTGCAAGAACTAGTTAACAGAAAATCAATCTGCAATATTTTGATAACTGACCAATGATATCAGTTATGACATGTTTCTTGTATGTGCTCTTTAAAGTTCATGTCTGATTTGACACCTGAATAACAATCAAAACCTACAGATCACCAGTCAACTGTGATCTTTAAGACTTCACAACAGTGACGTACAAATAAAGAATATTTTAGCCGATAATATGTATTTCACTCCTTTATGTTGCTTCCCCTGAGCCAGAGTCCGAACACATTTGATCTAATTATTGACTGAACAGTGTTTGACCGAATGTGAAAGCTAAACAAGCTGCAAAATAAAAAATCCAAGGCAGATTTAAATCCACTTTTTTTCATAGTGAGAGCAAACACAGACTCAAAGACGAGAGAGGAGGTGTTGAATGTTTTAGAACTTTTCATTTCTCTCCATGGCGTGGTGTACAGTCACATCTTTACAGTACAGTCTCATTCCCGCTCCTCATCCGTCACTCTCGCTCCCTTAGCCCCTCCCCTCCCTCCCTCCCTCCATCCCTGAATAAATATTACACTCTTTAGCTATTTTTGGATGACCACGCACAGCATGGCCCACATGCTTCTGTAGCCGCTAGTTTCATCAAAACGGGGAGAACGAGGGAACGGGTGAAGGGGTGCACAGAAGGGAAGTGAGGGAGAGTGGGGCGGAGTGATGAAAAGAAAGAGAAGAAGAAAACTAAGAGCGAGTGCAGACGAGTGAGATGGTCGAGATGTTTTTCAAATATCTGAATCAAGTGGACGGAGAGGACCGGACTGAAAATAAACGACAAATAAAGACAACAAAATAATGAAGATCAAAATGGAAAAGGAACTGAATAAAAAGAGAAAACAATAAATCAAATTGATTTTTACAAACGCAAACACACAAAAAAAAAAAAAAAACAATACTGCAAAAAAGGATTCCCTTCTTCTTCATCTGGGCCTACTCAATTCTGGTTGGTCCATTTTGAATTTATTCTTCTTTTTTCTTTTTTTTTTTTTTAAAAACGCCCGGCCCGGTTAGACAAGTGTTTTAATAATCATGTCTCTACCTGATCAGGTCTACGTAACAACCTGAACCGTTTCGGTCATGCTCTGTGATACAAAGAGCGAGCAACCAAAACGTGAGCGAGAGAAATCCGTGGAAACAAACGCTAACATGAAAATGTAACAGTGAGGGCTTCTCTTGAACGCACACGCACACATCTGCCAAGTCTTCTTCGCTTGTATTTTTCACTGCCTCTACGCACATTCACACACAATTCATCATCATCATAATTATTATTATTATATACTACTTTGTTTGAAACATTCAAAAAGTACTAGAATCACTATTGTCATTATTGCTGTGACAGTAATCCTTCTCGTGTAGCTCCTCTTGGTCCGCAACGTAACAGCAAATCAGAGCACAAAATACCGACCAAATGACTTCTTGAGAGCAGGACAGGACTTCAGACCAAAAAGTCAATGGTGATAATAAATACTGTAACAGTCCGTGGAACAGTCAGACGCAGTTTGTTGTCATAAAATATGAACCAACACACTTGTTTTGTAAGAAGATAAAACCCAGACAGGTCTGGGGGTGGGGGTGGGGGGGGAAGTGGAGAGGTGTTTACATCTAAAAATGAGAGTGAAAACCAGAGTGTCTGTTGAAATGTTCCTCATTGGCTCCCACAGAGTGACTGACAGCCTTAAATTGGATATGTAGGAGAACAAATCCCTGACAGGAAGAGCGAGAAAGTTGCCTGCTCCTGTCAGCACTTCCCCCCCTCCCTCTCCTCCTGGGCGTTTGTTCCTCACATCCGCACAGCAGGTGGCGCCACACATATACATATATATATATACATATATATATATTGTTTTGTTTTTGTTTCAGCAGGCATTCTCTAGAGGCGAAGGTATCTATCTGTTCCCAGGACTAGGAGGAAAAAGCTCCCACTTTCCAGAATTTAGATCCCTTCTCATTGCACGGATGAAAGCTGTCAGAGGAGGAGCTGGAGTCTGTGATAGTCGTAAAACAAGCGGAAGTTATTCAGTCGGTCATTTTGAAATCTTTCTGTGATTATTGAGGAGTGAAGGTTTAAATCAGCCCACCAGTGGCCTGTTTCCATACACCACATACAGATTACTTGCAGCTGTAGGTTCATTATTGCTGTGGTCCTCAGTCAGTGGAGATTTTACCGGTTGAGGCTGAAGGCAAACGTCGCCAATTCAAGTCAGTCAGGCGAGGAGAATTTTGGGTAATGTAGTCCCTCTGCATGTCCCACTCGTGTTCTTATTCCATTTGGAAATGAGGGAAAGAACAAACTCAGTCCTGAAGTTCACCAGTCCACTCTTTAGAGTGTGTTCAGAAATATGAGACATTTAAGGGGGGAGGGGCTGACGAGAAGACGTGAGACTCAGGCGTCAGTCAGGGTCTCTGCGGTGGTCTCATCGAGGGGATCCTGCTGCACCTCTGGGACCACGATGCCTCGGTGAAGCTTTTCTAAAGACTGCTTCATCTGGAAGACAAAAATGGACGGGGTGATGTTGGGGGTTGGGGTGATGAGTCAAATTTACTTGATAATGAAATGCAGGGACGATCCAGCACAGTTTGTGTGATGCATGAGATTTCCTGCTGGATAGTCCCTGTGGCCATCTCTACAAGCAGTTTACTCTAGACTCCATTACAGACAGACAGACAGACAGACACACACACACACTTACCTGGTCAAGGAGCGTGACAGAGGATTGCAGGATCTGCTGCCACTTGCTGAGCTGAGCCTGGTGAAACTGCCTCTGCAGCTGTAAAACCTGAGCCCACTCTCCAGCTGTCTGAGGCAAAGGACTGAGGAGGAGAGGAGAGGAGAGGAGAGGAGAGGAGAGGAGAGGAGAAATAAAACAGGTTTAAAGCCTGATACAAAAAGTGTTTGTTTTATCCCCCCTTCATGACAAGTGAAGGGTGTGTGTGTGTGTGTGTGGGGGGGTTCTTGGTAACAATCATTTTGGTGCTGAACTGGTTTGAAAACTTTTTTTTTTCAACTTTATTCATAAAAAAAGCACTGAGGACAACACAGATAATCCAAACACAACTTGAAAGCTATCAAAAAGCTCTTCTTTCTGGGTCCCTAATTAGAAGCAGCACATTAAACATCATCCATTAAGAATCTTCAAAAACATAAAGTGTCATTTTTTTTTTTTTTATCTACTTGTTGAACAACATGCAACAAAAGATTTCCTGACCTGTAATAACTTAAAACTCTTTTTAGGCCTCAAATCCCAAAAGAGAAACCTTGGATGCCACATTCCAAGATAATTGATGGTCTACGTATGTTTGGATGGAAAACAGTGCAGGGTGTTTACCTGTCAGCAACAGAATAGGAGTGCCACGTCTCCAGTGTATGGGCCGCTCTTTCCAGAGCGTACAGCTTGTAGAACAGCAGCATGTTGAGAGCCACCAGCACCACCAGACTGACGGGGAAGAGAGAGAAAGGATGGTTCATTAAAATGACTGCTACTGAATATATCTCAATAAAAAAAGAGTTCAAATGCTTCAACTAATCACTAAGAGACCATCAGTGAGATATCAAAAGGCAAATAATTATATTGTTGACAGAGGATAAACAAATATGTCAGTATTTCCTTCCCTAGTTAACAACACAATGTCAATCTATTACAGGACAAATCCACCCTGATGCACATGTCTGTGCCGTAAATAACTTTTTTTTAAACGACTGAACGATGATGTTGCAGTCATGAACACTCTTTTAAAGGGAACATGTAAAATCCAAGTTCACAGTGTTTTTGAACATATATGTGGGTAACCTGAGTGTCTACCAACACACAAAATGTGAAATAAAGCCATCCAATCCTTTGATTGTGGTCTGTGTCAGTCTTACAACACAGAGAAAAATGCTCCGTTTCAAATTTGCTCTCCTTGTGATGTCACAGTGGGATTCAAGCAAAAAAAACAAAAACCTTTCTCTCTCCTGGTATCTCCCCCCACGGACTCCACCCCCAGCCTAGAGCAAAACTTCTTCTCGCTATGGAAGAGTGATGTCTGCCTAAATAACGACTTTATTCTGGATTTAGTAACAGCCATCAGTCACAGAATCAATATGTCCTCTGCCAGTAGCCTTTAATAGTCCAGAATGCATTGCAGCTAACACACATGCTGCATGTGGAGGTAAGAGTGTGATCCTTTCTTTCCCTTTGAGAACTTTTTACTCTGCTGTAGCTTTTAGTCTCTCTATATTCCCACACAGCTGACTAGTCAAATGCTGTTGCTTGAAGAGTGCTGAAAGTCATTCTGGGAAATGTAGGAAGTGCTGAATTTGTGGCACATGTAATTGATGTGGGGAAGAAGTGGATAGAACATAAAATAGCACTCTATAATCTCTGATCATTAACAACATTTAAAGGTTGTTTGGTCAATGAGTTTGACATTCCTAAAAGTCCCTGTTTCTGTTTCCCATTGAAGACACAAGCACAGACAATCAGAAGAAGCTGAATTTTGTGAGGCGTGCTACAGACAGAAACGAGCTTCATGCTCAATTTGAGTGCATCTGAGCATTGAAGGGTGGATTTTCCTGTCTCGTCTATTTTTATTCATTCGTTTATGCAGCCAGAGGTATTAAATCAAAGCCTCTCATACTGACCTGATACAGATCCTACTCACAAGAAGTATTGCAGAAAGGAAAGGAAAAAGAAGAGAAATAGCAAGAAAGGCACAGTGAGGCTGTTAGTATGCAGAAGATCGATATCCAACATGTCTGAGTAAAAGAGGAACATTCAGACGGGGATAGAAACAAGACAGCAGAAAGCACAAACAGTCAAAAAAAAATAATCAAACCAAAGATTTGATCAGACAGAAACTTTAGATATTCCTCTATATTACAGAATATAGGAAAGGATGTCCTGTACTTCTGAGGAGGGGGGCTGCATGCAGCGATAACTCTACATTCGAACATTAAGAAAATCCAATTCTTTATGATCTCTTCAAATATACTCATCTCTGTTCTATGTGAGGTATAAACAGTAAATAAGACGTAAAGCCCACATGATCAGTGTGCAGTTAAACGTGCTTGAAGCAATCTTGAGGGTAGGAAGGTGTGAACGGGGATTCAGAGAGTCTGCTGATTTGATGCGACAAAGACACAGCATGCACATGAAACTTACATGAAGCTGACGATGAGGAGGATGGTTGATATACTACTTTGTCCTCCACCACGGGAACGATCACCCAGCTTTATATACTGAGCGCCTGCAAAGAGGAACAAGCCAAAGTTGTCAGTCATTTCAGATCCATCGTGGTCATATTTCTAACAGGAATAACTAAAGCCCAATCCCAGAAACACCTTCTTGGCCATCGTTTTACTGCTTTCATGCTTCTTAATAATACGCCTTAATACGTTCATACTTCTGCGTCAAATCTACGGCATAGCTACTTTTTGTGTGGCCTACGTGGTAGTGAGCATTACATACTTAAGCGTTGGTGTCTCTGCAATACTACGCCTACAAATGATAGTTATATATCGCTTCTTTCTGGTTCTGCCACATTCTCGGCTCGTTTGTGTATAGGAAACCATGGTGACTGAAACCGATCGGACTATGTTGGAGTTGGGGATGACACATTTTGAGCAGCAGTTGATTGTACTGTAGTTATTGGAAAGAAGAAAAGATAGGAGACATCGGAGGAGGTGGAATATTCAGCTCGATAGCATTGTTAGCTCAGGCTACTAGTGAGCCTGCATTTAGCACACTGAGGTTTTTAATACAAAGAGCACATGTTCTCATCATAGTAAGACTCGGTATCCAAATGTTCTACATGTGATGCACGTCAGGAGAGGAAAAGGAAGACCAATCACGGGGCTTCCTGTCTGCGTCATTTCGACACACAGTTACATTTCTGAGGAGGGGCGTATTCGACACAGAAGTATAAATCAGGCTTTAGAATCTGTGATGGCCTTCATGAGCAGAGCTTACGAGGGAAGGGTCTGAATATTTACAGATGAACAGGTTTAATACACACAACATGGACATAATTGCAGAGTCATTTAAAGCACATCAATCAAACATGTACGGCTAAAAACATGCCATTTTACTTGAATGCTTGTCATGAGGATGTCATTATCATTGATGTCTTACACTGTAAGATTTGTTCTGCACAGATAATCCATTGCACATTTTATAGATTTTGTGTTTCTCATATTTTTACATTTTTAAAATTCTATATTATATATTGTAATTGCTTCCATATTTTATTATTTAAGTTCTTGCTATTTTCACTTTATTTCCTTTGTTAACTGTTTTTTGCACAAATACACCAAGTCAAATTCCTTGTATGTGTAAATGTACTTAGTAATAAAAAATGATTCTGATTCTGAATTCTGATTAAATATTTATTTGCATCTTCATTTAAATAGATATCAATCAATCAATCAATAAATTTTTATTTGTATAGCGTCAACTCATAACAAGTGTTATCTCGAGACCCTTTACAAAAAGAAGGTAAAAGACCTTACTCTTTGTCTTTTAACATTACAAAAGAGTAGCTAAAAAGACCTTACTCATGGTTATATTACAAAAAGCAGGTAAAAGACCTTACTTATTGCTATGTTACAAAGATATGGGGTTCTTTCTTTTCCTCAAAGCTGTGTTTTTTTTTATAATATCCTGTCTTTGCTGCTCAGCATTTGAGGGACTGGGTTCTGTGTCTTTTTTTCAGTCCTGAAGCTCCACCAAGAACCACTAGAGGGCAGTGTATTAAAGAATATAGATTCAGTTGTTTTGATTGGCTACATGACCTTCAATATTGGTGGCAAGGATAGAAATTCCCACACTGGTGCAAAGCATTTCAACACGTGTATCCCTTCAGACTTACTGGTCTCCCTCCTGTCCCTCTCCTCCCCGACTCCTCTGTCCCCTCGCTCTCCGGCGCCCATGCCTCCTCCTTCTCTTTCTCTTTCCTTATCGCCCTGCCGCCGAGAGCACGTCCGCTTGCGGCGCCGCAAAGCAGGCGGAGTCTTAGCAGCATCTGCACCCACTGCTTCCCCTGTGGTTACCACGGTAACCTCAGACTGCAGTAGCGTCTCCAGCTTGCACACCTCATTCTCTGCACGGAGGAAAGTAAACAACAACTGTCAGAACATTTTCCGAACACAGCTGAATGTTTAAATCTTTTTATGTTGAACATCTAAATATCTCTCACTACATCTATCGATCAGAGGTCAAAGAGTGTCCTCATCAACATATTACAGGGCCTTAGAAAATGTGTTGAGCAAGGACCAATATTTATTTTAAGAGTTTAAAGGCAGTATTGGAAGTATATAAAGTTTTTAAAGTTGGCCCCCTTCTCCCTGCCTCAACAACACCAGTAGATTCCTCTTAGATGTGTGCTTACAATCTGTCACCTGCTCGCGACATATAGAGTCCTGTGTACAGAGTCCTGTCCCCATACCATGTGACTGACTTTGGCCTACATATCTGCTGCCCAAACTTGGTGATGCGAAGAAATGTTTCTGACCCAGCAAAATGAAGAAGTGCCAGGCATAGGGCAGGGTCTCTGCGGAAACAGACTCCACATAAAAACAATTATGTGTATGATATTTGAGGATTTAAGTAGACTATCTTTGATGAGGCAAGATCGTTTTTTCAGTTCCATTCTCAGAGTATGTGCCCCGGAGTTTTTACATGTCCCACACTGCACTGGGTTTTGCAATTACCCCAATGCACACAATGCATTTGGGCTAATTGCACATGAACCAAAACTGGCTTCAAATCAGCCTCTGATTTCAAAATGCTTCTCTTGATTGCGTTTCTTAACTCAGTTAAAAGGTCAGCACAGAAAAAAGCTTCTAGTGTTTAAATTGTATAGGGGTCACCTCTATCATCCATGTTTAGAAAGAATAATGAGAATGCATTTTGGATAGTACTGAACATGAAAGTGAACTATCAGTACCAAAAAGGAAAGAGTGCGGTAATTCAAAACAATAATTTCTCGTTCTAAAAGCCATCTAAAAAAACGTATCAAACTTAAAAAACCCTATCAGTCAAATCTAAAGGAATATGAATCATAGACTGAATGAAAGGAATATTATCTATCTATGTAAAAAGGGTTAAGTGGGATTGGCTCTCACAAGCCTCCTTGACAAGTTCTAACACTTCTGCAAACACAATCATGAACAAAAAACACACAAAGCGACTAAAGGCCGCGCTCTTATCTGCTGAATGAAAGCCTTGAGAGATCTGCCGTTGATATCAGGCGTGGCCAACTTTCACTTTACTTTTGTTCACATATGCACAAAGGGAAAATACGTCTGAACAGTTCACTTTGCGTTCAACAGGCCGCGTGTATGGAGACACAGGCTGGAAGAGATGGACTCACCCATGTGTCTGTAGTACTCCTCAATGCCGCTCCAGGTGTTCTTTTCAATCAGTGTTTTCACCAGGCTCCATGGCTGCTTCCTGTAGCAGATGTCTGAGGAAACTCTGAGGCGAAACAAACAAAAAAACACATATTCAGAATACATTTGTAATGAGCTATTTACAAAGAGAACTAGTTAACCTACTACTGAGTGCTTTAACATAAATCTGTTGGAGGAGGAAACTGTAGAAGTGGCCAATAAAATTCCCTGCAAACTTCCTTTGAAAACCATCAACCCAAGTGACACATTTAAGATAGCACATGAGAAGTTAAATAAAGTATCCCTGTTTATGTTTCCGAAGAAATCAATCATAAAACACACATCATGGAAATGGCACCACTCCAACGTTTTGAAAAATCACAGACTCATGTCAACACTGAACAGTTTTATTAGAATAAATCACTACTGTTGAAACCCTTTTCTATCTGCCTGTATCTTTTTATAATAACCTGTTTCATTATTTTGTGTTTTGATAAAGACAAGGCACTCTTTAAGTGAGCTAGAAGAAAGTATCGGTTAAAGACAATCAATTGTAAAAATAGTCCTTAGCCTTGGTCTTTTTCAGACTGTGACAAAATAACTGTGCGCAATTATTCTGAGTTACACAGACAATATTCAGAATCAGAACGGAGGACCAAATGAAGCAGAGGCCCTGGTGCTGATGTTCACGACTTCAGATAAACGTTGAAACAAAACTGAAACTTTGAAGTAAGATCCACAAATCAAACGAGAAAGGAGAGACATGAGTAAGAAAGGAAAAAAGTGACAGCAGCTGTCAACAACGTGCTTTTAAGGGTTATTAAAGAAAGATATATTTTTACACTGTTGGCATGTGGATCAATTACGCAGCACTTTCTCAGTTTTGGGAAAAAGTTGAAGCGCTTCCTGTTAACGTTATAATGAAGACCTAAAATAACATCTACTATATAAAACCTCATGATGGTTCCAGTATTTAAAGAAAAGGCCGAAAATGCTTAGACTCCACGATGTGCAGACTCTCACTGAATCAAAAACACTTCAACGTGTTTACTTGGAGTCATTTCAATAGCTGACTAAAGCCGTTATCATACATGCACTTCTTAACATTTCTACATTCCTGTCTGCATTTGCTTCTCTTCCTCTGTGATTGTTTAACATAGTCACAAAAAGTAAAGAAAGATGCTTTGCTCTTTGATCCTCAGATTCTGACATCAATGACTTGTGTTTGCCTAGTTATAAAGTACATGCATTATAAAAGGTAATGTGTCGTCAAGTCAAATAAAAATATGTCTGAGCAGTGATCTTTGCAGAAGTAAGAAAAAAAGAGACCAGTTAATAAAAGCCACATCCTCAGTACCTCTTTAGTGCAGTGGAAGGCTTCTTTTTTTTTTTGAGTAAAGCAGCAAGGTGCATGTGACAGAATCAGGAGGAGAAGGCTCAGCTGGGATCAAAAAATATATACCATCGAGAGTTTCTGGTCCCTGAGGCTGACAGACTTAACCCTCAACTACGGTTTGCATCATCTATTTGGCTGCAAAGCGACAGCACGTGTGTGAACGAGGAAGCCGTAAAGAGGTGATGAAACACGGCAGCGCTCCCTCCGGTCGACTTCTGTTTTATGGTGTTTTGTGCTTCAGAGAGTGGAAAACATGAAACCTGTGCTCAGCAGCTGCTCGGCCTTAAAACTAAAGTCAGTGTTTGTTAACCTTACAATTCTTTGAGTTCAGATTCAGTGCCTCTCAGGACACAAATGTTTCACTCATTTTAACCCTTCATATTCCTCTGATGTAGAGCTAAAAATATAAATCGATCAACTGTTTCGTTGTCACTTTATAACTAAACCATAAAACTTAACCATCTTCTCAAGGACTCAAAACAATATTTATCACAGTCACAATTTAAAGTACTTGAAGAATTGCAAACAAACATCTGCACACTGAAAACTATGAGCTGCCTGTTGCAACACAGTCTGAATGGGGGATTTCAACATAAGTCACACCTCTGAAAAGGCAAATAGCCAATCAGAGTTCAGGAAAGGAATCAGGAAGAAGCAGTGTTATAGGATGAACAAAACAAAACCTGTACCTCACTACCATCAGTGTGTGAAAAGGTATGAATGTGTAGGTGTGACCTGCGGTGTAAAAGCGCTTTGAGTAGTCGGAAGACTAGAAAAGCGCTATATAAGCTCAAGTCCATTTACCATTTTACAATCTGACACCCACTCATCAGTGTGAGTGATCTTAATGCCCTGAATGTAGCTCTGTTAACTATGCCATCTCCTGTAAATGGATGTCTCACTGTGAGTCATTATTTTCAAAGAGATCAGGTATAAATTCTGCGATTTCAACGTCTTCATGTGAATATTTTCTCATTTTGTTCTCCTCTACGACAGTTCACTGAGTATATTGGTATTATTGACCAAACATGTCATTTGAGGATGTCATTGTGGGCTTCGGGCAACACGAGATAACTTTTTTTTAACCCACAGTTTCACTTATTAGTTTATGAATCAAAAAAACTAATCCAACAATAGATGATATTATGGACCGATTAATCAACCAGAAAATCCTCTTTATCTGCAGCTTTACTGCACTGATGTTACCGGCCTCTCCAACATGTAGAGCAGTGGTTCATCAGTTAGAGTTATTCCTTTATCATTTTGTAGATAGATATATAATTACTAGCTAGTTCAGATATATAGCTTTAGTATTTTTGAGATTTTTTTCCTTCATGAAATCTAAAGTATGTTAGTAAATCTGAGCCCATAGCTCCAGGGGCGTGTTCAGACTTTTTGGACTGGGGGGGCCCAACTTGTGCCGGGGTGGCCTGAAGTTTGTGTGCATACACATTAATGAAGAGCATTTATTTACCCCTTCTGTCAGCACTAATCACACCAAGTAATAATTTATGGAAACATATAGAATAGAATAGAATTACTTTATTGATCCCAAACTGGGAAATTGTGGAAATATATCTACTCAATGACTCAAAACAATACATATGTCTAAATTCACAATTTAAAGTATTTGAAAAATTGCAAACAAACATCTGCACACTGAAAACTATGCGCTGCCTGTCGCAACACAGTCTGAATGGGGGATTTCAACATAAGTCCCACCTCTCAGCAAACAGCCAATACGAGTTAAGGATTTTTGGGTGGCACCTGGGGTGGCCAATAAGATTTCAAGGGGGGGACATGCCAGCCCTCTGGACACGCCCTTTCATAGCCCTTTAGTTCAGCATACATAAACAAAGCATGTGTACAGTAAATACAATGCTTCAGTATCAGGAAGACAAAAAGCGTTTACGGGGGGGGGAAACACTTACGACATGAGAGTAAGACTGAGGATGGTTTTCCCTTGAGGTGGCTTTTCTGTTTGGAACATGATTTCACAGTCATTGTGCGAGGTTAACGTTAACAGATAATCCCTCTTACATGGATTAACCCCATAAGAAAACAACAACTCTACCTGAGCCGGCTCTTGTGCTTGTTGATGGAGGTGAGGCAGTATCTGTGGACAGTGTAGAAGTAATCCTGGTACGGTATACCTGAGGTGATGACCTCCGAGTCCACCACGAAGCACTCTCCCCGAGCGCTGCTCTTATGGAGTGTCTAGAAGCAGAAAAGACAAAGCAAATGGATTTATATCGAACTCTTCATGCACAAGGACAACCCCAAAGTGCTTCACATGAACAGATAGGATTAGACACGAGCAAAGAGCTGTTCAAAACGATAAGAAAACACAGAAACACAAGAAAAACACAATCAAGTTAAAAACAACAAAATCAAAATAATAATAAAAGGAAACAAATCAGGAAGAAGCAGTATTATTTAATGTACAAAACAAAACCAGTACCTGACACCTCTGCTAGTTAAGGCTTCTTCGACTGTGATGATAAGTACAAGTATGTTTCTTCTTTGAGAAAGCCCCTTTCCCCAAACCTTTTTTCAACTTCCTGATTCTCACAATCTGACACCCACATCATGATTGGCTATCAGCGATCTTAATTCTCTGAATGTTGCTCTGTGGTTATCATAAAGAACATTTAAGTAGCTCTATGTATGAATGGTGCTTTCTAAATAAACTCGACATGTCTCTCTTTTTCCCCACCTTCACAAAAATCGCTTTTCCATTGAAAAACATGGAAATGTTTAAATATCTGTGAACCTGCACAGTCATAATTGTTAAATGCCATTAAAGTAATATATAAATGCTTTTGATTTGTGACTTGTTTCCACAAAGTTCCAGTCAAAGTATTTGGTCTAGCTCTTTCGACGACTCAAAGTGCTTTTACACAGCAGGTCACACCAACACACCCTGATGGTAGAGGCTGTTGTGTGAAGTGTCCATCAGATAAATCTTATCCCATTCATACACCACTGACGAAGCAGCGGGAGCAACTGGAGGCTAAGTGTCTTGCCCAAGGACACATCAAACGTGTGAACGACCGACTCTACCAACTGAGCCACAGCCACCCACCATTTCTTTTTTTCTTTTTGGGCTTTTTTTTGTGCCTTTATTGGAGAGATAGGAAAGGGGATAGAGTCTGAAGTCAGGGAGAGCGAGAGAGAGTGGGGAATGACATGCGGGAAAGGAGCCACAGGCTGGATTCGAACCTGGGCCGCCCGCTTGGAGGACTACAGCCTCCATACATGGGGCGCGCACACTAACCACCAACCAATAATTTTTAAAAGGTCTCTTAACATTAAAGAGCTGTCATATTACCAGGTGTACACTGGAGACAAGCATGACAAGTCACCACAGGTTCTTTTGTTTTTTTTGCTCAATTGAATTTCCTGACATTCTCCAGCACTGACATCTGATCTAAAACCATAACTAAGCCTAAAACTGAAACCATTACACGGTAAGAGTTAAAGATCTAAAAGACAAAGCTACATACAACTACAGAGAACCACTCCACAAAGAGCTTAAAAAAAGGTTTTTTTTTGTATTGTTATTCTACTTCAGCAAAGATTGAGGTCAAAGGTAAATAATAAGAGAGCTAGAAAAGGATGCTGTTTGCCCAGGACTGACCTGTGTCTCCACAACGGGGGCGGTCTTGGGGCCAAGGGGGTTGTTGAGGGCGATGGTGTAGCTTAGCACGCGGCTGGAAGTCCCAATGCTGCTGTCCTGCTGCCATTCACCCACAGAAAGTTCTGACGGAGAGGCAAAGAGACAAAGAGACGGAGGACATGAGCGATTTAAGAGAGAAGAAGAAATCAAAAGTTTGGAGAGATTGAAAATAGAGAGAGCGAAGGACAGGGGAGGTTGAGAATTTGTAAATGAAAGAGAGAGACCACATGATGCAGAGGGGGTGAAGGGAGGGGGGAGAAAGAGAAAGAGAGAGAGAGAGAGAGTAAAAGGAGAGGGTCAATCCATGCTCCTTCATGAAAAAAAAGAAAGGAAGAAATGCCCCAATTAGAGCGACACAATGTTCCCAGGCGGGCTGGGCTTCCAACTAGGGTAGCTAGCTTCTGGCCAAACCAACTCCTCGGCTTCCCCTCTGTCCTCATTTCAACTACCACAGAAAAATGCTCCAAATTACACACACTGAATGTATGCAAAACTGTACTTAACTTTCAGTCTGTTGAACGCATGGTTTTACAGAGACAAAGCCGGGCATGAAAAGAGGTACACACAGTAAAAACGGTAACAAAGATGGAGGGTGGTTAACACAGCGTGAACAACTCCTGTGACAGCCTCATTAGTGGGACAATACAGTAGGTTACAGCACGTCTTTGAGGGTTTGCGGGTGGTGTGTAAAGACAATACATACGTAAGTATTTATGGCTGGACTGAGAACTTTTTAAAAAGGAACTCACTCATTGCATTTTTTTAAACAGTTCAAAATTTCACAAGTAGAGATGTAGGGCTGTAGTTTCATGATTATCACGATATGAGCTTTTGCAATACACACATCCCTCAAATTTAAATGATCCCAATCATGAAGAAAAATGTATTTCATGTAAAACCAGCAAAACCTGACTCGGCATTCAAACATGTTGCCTGTTGGGCGGCGAGTCGGGCACAATGGTCCATTTTGATGCATTCAGCTGAAGCTCAAGTTAGATATCAGCTACTCTCAGACTATGATGGTGCCAATTTGGGAGTGGTGGTGGTGGTGATAGTGGGGGGGGGGGGGGGGGGGGGTTTAGTTTGGATTCAGCAGAAAAATGTTGCAAACACAGATATTGTGTAAAACTTGAAGACGACTTTTTTATATCTTGCAAGGCTCGTTCGCAGTTGTTGTTTTATTCCCATGGATGAGCTTCATTTTGGCAGCAACACAAAGAGGACACACGCACAAACGTGAACCTTTAACTAAACTTAATGACAGAATTAAAAAAATGCATCACAGCATCAACACAGAACATCCTGTTCCAGTGACAGACGTAAGGAATGAAGAGTATTATTTCTTCCACTGACAGCAGCTGCAGGGGACCAAAAAGCAGCAGAGCAACAACACCGTGCCGTAACTGTCAGCGTTTCAACAGGAAAAACTCGCTCTCTCGTGCAAAATGTCATGCAACAAGTTCACACACGTTCTGTTGTGGTTGCTGAAAAGCATTATTTTACCTTTTTTTCTTTTTGCATTTATTATATTTCTGTAGACTGTTTGGCCTGACTATTGATGCTTCTGTTATTGTCCTGAGTTCACTCCTTTGCTCGGTCTGTTGAAGCATTGTAAACATCTGTTTTTAAAGGGGCTATATAATTAAAGTTATCATTATCATTATTTTCACAGTTTAAAGCAAGAATGTGCCACTTTTTGATCCAGTAGATGCCGCCTTGAACACCAGCATGAAACCAAAACAAACTGCTGTTTGGCCACACCTCCGCCATATTGAAGACTCCGCTCTCCTCCAGCGGCACATCTCGAACCTCCCTTCTACTCGCGTTCAGCGCAAGCCGCGGACAAAATCGACCTTCGCTCGAGCTGCAATCGCCTGTGGCCTGCATTGTTGTGTTAGCGGGCTAATGTTAGCACACTTTGGTTAGCTTGTAGCTTCACATTATATGTAAACTGGCACTGAAAGACGTGATCTAAAAACACTAATAAGCATAAGTCAAATAAGCAGCAAGTACTATGTAATTCTTCTTTTCTCTTAACTTTTATATGCATGGGGAGGAGTCTGCCGTCTTTGTCTAAATGATCCAAACAAGTGAAATGTGTACTTTTCCTAAAAGGAATATTGCACTTTATTGAGTGAACTATCGAGTTGGGAAACAGAGCAGACACCATATGACATGTCCTAGAGCGATGAAGGCAGTCTGTGTGTGTGTGTTCAGGTCAGCTAATATTAGCTGTGGCTACTTCATCAGATAAACATGTACATAAAATGCTTCAGACATTTCTGAACATCCCAAAAATATGTGTTTCTGTAAGGCATCGTTTAACGAGAAAGACAACAACTCTGACAATCCAACACATATTTCCTATGGATACAGACAACTGCAGCGTATCTGTTTTTCTGCACAATATACAAGCAGTCCCCACTGTAGGCCACCATATTTGTTCATTGTACCTACCAGTAAAGTGTCTCTGGGAGAAGAGGTGCTGGATGAAGTGTGTGTCGGCAGAGAACAGCAGGTCGTGCAGCTTGTCTACGCTCATGCGGACTACGGTGTTGATGTGCACCCGCCCGCTCAGGTCAGAGCAGAAAGACTCCACTTCACCTGAAGGTCAAAAGCAGAGAGAAAAAATAAAGGTTTATTCCCCCATTCTATTTGAATTTCTGGCCTTTTTTTTTTTTTTCTTTCGACACAGTATTGATAGGTAGGGCTCACCATGTCTGAAGTTATGAAAATCTCAGCAGTTTTCAAGACACAGAAAAATGTAAAGTAGACCTTTTCTAGCTTGTGTACTCAGTATAACAAGCTAGAAAAGCTTGCAGTGTTTTTAATAACTCATTTTATTGCCAATTTTCTTCAGGTGGGGAAACAGATCACTGCTGAATAGCTGATATCCAAATGAGTGACGGACTACTAAACAGTAAAAAATATCCTTTCCTTTCCTTCATATCCTTCTCCTGTTAACTTTGGATTATCATTAGTTAATAATCTGACTGTACCAATGAAAGGTGGATCATTTACAGTCTGCAGATATCAGAAGGAAAGAACATAAGCACTCACTGCATCTACTATTAGCCCCTTGATAATAGAATACAATAGGAAATACTTTATTGTCTACTTCTTTAAATTGGCTCATAATGAAACTCAAACTGAATCCTGAAACTGAGTCGTCCATTTTTGAAAACCTCAGTGCCCAGAATAAACCTTTGCTGCAAGTTTAAAACATTAAAGTGGTCTGACTAAATGGTGAAGGGACTTGAGCTTGTAAAGCGCTTTTCTAGTCTCCTGACTGCTCAAAGAGCTTTTACACTGCAGGTCACACCTACACATTCTCACACCGAGGCTGCTGTGTGAAGTGACCATCAGTAGTAACTAATCCCATTCATTCACATTAATATGTAACTTTGGGTTAAGTGTCTTGCCCAAGGACACATCGACATGTATCTGCAGGAGCTGGTGATCAAACCCTCGACCTTCTGGTTGAGAGACGACCGACTCTACCACTGAACCACAGCCGCCCTGATATCTAGTTTGATCCATTCACAAAGTACAACATAAACATCTAATATTGTATTAAAAAGCTTTGATTGAAGAGGTTTAATTCCAATTGACTTTCTTTTCCATAAAGTGTTAGATTCTCATCTCTGCTGTGATGGTCGGTTCACTCTCACTCTCCGGCATATGCTATATGAATGTGAGATGGTAGAAGACGTCTGGTCAAAATTTGTGAAATGTATTAACAATATATTGAAAATAGTGTCCAGTATATCAGGTATCTTACCAGTAGAAGCTAACCTGCTCTCAAAAGTAAGTAAGTAAGTTTATTTATATAGCACAAGAACAGACCTCACGAAGTGCTTCACAATAAAGAAGAAGTGAGTTCCTCATAAGGGAGTGCAGGATTGTGCTGAGTCAAATCAAAAGAGACAGTCAGCCTTAAGGAGTGGAGGGATGAGTTGGCTAGGATGGCTGCTTTTGAACAGCTAATATCCCAAATTAAAGATTACACTAAGGTTTTCAGATCTGTTTGGGGTCCCTCCCTGGAAATGAATTTGTAGAGATGATCATAATGATATTTGATGTTTAGACCCTTTCTGTACATCATGTAATAACATGCGCTTAGTGGATGATTATGAGATACAGTATATCTTTGTATATCTATAAACACATTCAAAAGCGTAATCGTAAAAGAACAAGACTCACTCTCTTCTTGCGTGTCAGAGGAGTTGCTGGGGTCTGTGGGCAGTTCCTCATCGTTGGTGATGTCCAATGACGAGAGGTTTCCCAGACTGGTGGTTGGAGGGGGCAGCATGTGATTTGCCGACTCAGACAGGCTGTCCCCACCCTCTTCCAGATTCTGATACAGTGGGGAGGGAAAAAAAGCACATGAGAGGATCCTTAGCCAGAGGGTTGTAGGAAAATCAGCCCATTGTCATATGACTGGATAGGAAAAAGAGGCTTCAGCTGAGCTGACCTCATGTTGACATGGCCTGAGCAGACATACCACTGCAGCCGAGCAATTAATCTGAAACTGACATGCAGTCAAACACAGCACTCCTTTTATTTACTTTAGCTTAGCTGGTGCCTGATCCGACTCTATCGAGATCAAGACTGCGGGGGAAACGACCACAGCAGCTGTTTTTGAGCAGAAACTGATTGGACATGGACTTAAGCAGAACGACTGCACAGTATTTGAAATCCTTACATAAATACATCCCTAAATTCTCTTCTAGTGTTTATTTTTAATTCGATGACACATTTAATCTAATTTTATTCAGTATTTCTGGATTTTATCTGGAGGCTACAGACGGGGTCAGATTTGTGTCAATGCTTATCTAAGTCAGAAATCTTCTACTAAGGTCACATCAGTCGTGTTTACATATCAGTTACCGCCTTTATTAGTGGATTTATTAGCTGGTTTTCAAATGATTTGTTAATCAAATACAAGAGGAGCGACATGTCGACGGGCACGTTTATTTTCTTACTATTACACAAAGAGTTACCCAGATCAGTGGAACTGTGATGCTCTGTATGAAGATTCATATTCAACCTTTGCTCATAACATGTCGACATAATGAGAATCAGATTAAAACATCGCGCACATAAAGCAGATTTTAAGTTAAAACACAACACAGATGAGGGGTTACGTTTGCTGCCATGATTCACAAAGGTCCACTGTATCAAAACATGACAGTGAGTGTATGACACACAAATAGCTGACACAACACACACACACACACACACACACACACACACAACACATAACACACAACACACACGATTCAGTTCAGATGTTAAACACCATCCAACACTATATAGTACTATATAAAACTCTATTGGTGGTAAAATACTGAATACACGATCTGTTTACTCGTCTGATGTTCATTGGTTGCTCTTAAGGTGGCTCACTGGTTTAGTTGTATTGTAGTAAAATAATTAGTTACAGAATATAAACGAATCTCTGCTCACTGATCTCAGCTTTGTTTCAGTTCGTTGACATGGTGTCAACTCTGATTAAGAGAGGGGAAGCCTGTTGAAACTCCACAGAGCAGTATGTGGAATCTGCAATGAAGCGAATGCTAACTAGTTAGCTGTCCACAGATATCAGACAGATGGATAACAATTGCAGGAGCAGCTGAATCCTTGAGTAGACTACACTTCTCTGTCTGTTAGATAGATTTGATACCAACAGCACAAAGCTGCGCAGGGAATCCTGCTAAAATAGTAAAAGATTTAACTCTTTCAGGGTGGCAAATATTGCATTATTATAGCTCAACTGTCCTGCAAATGAAGTAATAACAAAACTGATCTCTAATGCAAAAAGAAGAAGATATACAGTAATACTCAGACTTTCTATTTCAGTGTTGAATGTCAGAGTACATGTGGATGTCCAAAAGAAAACTCACAAATGAGGCAGCAGCCGACACCGGAGCGGAGGCAGAAGCGTTCGTTGGAGTGGTCGATGGCAGAGAGCTTTGGGAGCTGGGCGGACTGGGTTCAAGCGGTTCGGAGCTGAGCCTGCGTCCCGATGAGGAAGGCACCTCTATGGGCAGACAGGAAGTGGACGAAGGGGGAGAGGAGCCCCCTAGGTTCGAAGGTGAAGGAGAGATGGTCGGAGCACAGGGCACCAGGGGAAGGGGGGAGCTGCCCGTGGAAGGGACCGACACCGAGCTCAGGTCTAGAAGATCAGTGACCGACACAGACTCGTCTCCTGGCCTGTGGAAGAGAGAGAGAGAGAGAGAGAGAGAGACGCTGTGTGAGCGAGGCGAAGAAACATACAAAGAAAGTCATACTGCGAGAGACACACACAGAGGAAGGGTTTGTTGGAGAACATTGGGACAGCCGTAGAAAATCTTTAACTGATTAAGACGCAAGGAGACGTGAAGGACCCCTAGTTCTTAAAAAATAAATGAATTACTTCGGTTTGGTCTGCAAAAAAGCACATGTATAAACAACCCCTGTCTTAGCAATGATCCACATGTTTTGTAATGAAAGAGCAAAACACCCCTCAAGCTGTGTGTATGTCGATTAGTCTGGTGATATCACCAGACTAACCGACTTAAATACATAACCCGAGAACCTGACTTGGATTGTTTTTACTTTACATTCTCTTATTAAGCAAGTAGTCAAAAAAATACTGCTCAAGTAAAGAAGTTAACAAGACCTTTACTGTTGCAGAGTACTTTTTAAAAAGTCAATAATACTTGAAAAATAATCATATTAATCAACATAAAGAGCATTGTCAGGCGGTGACTGACACAAACTTTGCTGACAAAAGTTCCTTTTTGAATATAAATAAAAAAACAGAAGGGAAATTGAAATTGGCCCTGGAGCAAACTTCCCTCTCACACACTCTCTTCAAGCCTGTTAAGTGAGTCAACATTCCTTCATGTAAACATTGACAACTTAAGACTGTAAAATGTAACGCCATGAATAAGCATGTTTTCAGACTCACAGTAAACCGTTCATGTGTTCGGCGGTGGGAGAGACGTAGTCGTCGTCTTCACTGGTGAGGCCCAGCTCAGTGCCGTAACACTGGTGCACGATGTGCCAGAGCTCTTTGGGGGACAGGGACTGGAAAATAAACACAACACTCGTACGTTCAGATACTGCCATATTCGACCACACAGCAGCAATACATAACAGTGTGTCTGTTTTGAGTGAGTGTCGGCTGCTTGATTTCAGTGAACGTCACATAATGGGGAGGCACTTATCAATCGATCATTTCAGCAAATACGTCTCAAAGTAACTCTTCTGATTCTAATGATTTCAAAAATTCACACACTCGCACAAAAATTCCTGAAAATGTCCCCAAATCTTCGGGGTGAGTTTCATGTATGAATGCAATTTTTTTGTATCTCAACTGTGTATGTTTTTATACCCTGCAAACTTCACATGAAGAAGGGGTGAGACCAAGTGCACAGGCATGGATGATGACATTTATATCACGTGACCAGTGCAACCTTTGTTCATGTAATGAAGCTGCGTCATACTCTTTTCTGCTTTCCAGTAAGTTCTTCTCCACTCGTTCATACATCTAATTACACGTAGCATTGGTATGAAGACCAAAAAACTGTCATTATTGTGTCAGACTCTGAAAAGGTGTAATGACGGTGGAAAACGAAGCGACACATTCATATTAATGCCGCAGCAGCATAATACTGGTGTACCTTCACAGTGTGTTACAGCGTTCCTGAAGCGCAACAGAGCGCTGCGTGTAAACACAGCGGGAGCTCAACATACACACACAGTCAGACATAGACACACACACACACAGCGCTGCTCTCCCCTGCTGGCTCTGCTGATCCTCGCCCCATGATTCATCTCGCTCTGTTTCTGTGTTTAAATTGAAAGCCAATGTGCCTCCGCATCCGAGCTTTCCAGATAAATGTCTATATTCAAACTCTGCAAAATAACAGGGATTTAAATTGTTCTCCGAGGCCTGTGTTTGTGGCCGTCTTCCGCTTCCTGACACCGTTTTCTATTCTAAGACGGTAACCACTAGTTGTGTCACACAAGCACGAGCTGCCAGAAGGGTGGGCGAGCGAGCAGGCCGTACCTTATCCAACAGCGCGTTCTGCCACAGCCGGAATATCATCATGAAGCTGCGATCCCTCGCTCCGAAAGACGTGAAGAAGTGCTGAGAGGGAGAATATCAGGAAGGAAGGAAGGAGAGAAAAATGTGATTTGATGGATGGTTTCCCTCTGTTGGGATGTTTGCTTTGTCACACTCAGTGGAGATAAAGTCGAGTCAGCTCATTTCATGCTGCTTCACTTGCAAAAATGGACAATTTGAAGTAAACAGTATCAAAAGCAAACAGTTTGCACGCTCTTGAATCAGCGTTTTAACCGTAAAGGGCAGAGAATGTGTCAGTGGAGTACAGGAACATGCTGCTGCTACAACAAATTGAAATTCCAAGTCTTCGGTTCTGGGAAAAGTGTTCACGAGTGTCTAAAATTATTTCTGCTCGAGTCTGACCTTCTCATTGTCAGTGCTGATCTGGATGGCGTTTGGTATGAGCTTGGCGGTCTTCTCCTTGGTCATAGAGGTCACGTCTTTCAGCAGGATAGTGATCTGAATAGAAAAGGGAGTGTTAGTTAAGTGTACGCTGCAGTGTATTCATCTCTGTGCGACACTCTTATCTCACCAAGGGCCTGAGCGTATCTATATTGACCTGCAAACAGGTACATTAAATGGACTCCTTATCAGGTGGGGCATGAATCCGGTGACAACAGGCACGTGCTCGTGTTTACACAGTGTGTGCATGACTTACAGTGGTTTCCCAGCGGAAGATGTTACTGTAGAAACAAAGCCAGTTCTCTGAGAGATAGAGACGGCCCTGAAGCAGTATGTCCTTCTGCAGAGCACAAGAGTAGTCTGAGAAAAGAAACGGGGGAAAGAAGAGACATTAATCGACCCTTCTCAAGTAGAGGCACTTCCTTCTCTTTGTGCTCCAGTGACAATTAAACAAGCAGCAAGTCATCAGTCAATAATCTTATCCTTTTATATACAGAGCTAGATATGCTGTGTGCTAGGCTGTGGAGTTAAAGTATGCTCGTCCATGTCCAAAGGTGTTGCTGGCAGATCTGTAAAACTGACACTTGATACCCTGGCAAAAGGCATCGCTGGTTCTGTAGCTGGGTGCCAACATTTGTAGATTTCCTGTTTGTGGACATCCAGACTTCCTAAACCTTCTTTTTACCCCCTACCCCGCCCCCCCATTTGTCTCCCGCTGTGATGTACATGTGTGAGCAACCAGATCAGCAGGATTTCAGTGGCATTCCTCCAGATATTCTCTAGAAATATTCAAGAGTGCATATGTGAAAATAGCTAATGGCCTCACCCTAGATTTGTTCTCCTAAGTACAACTAGGCGATTTTTGCATTAACTGGTTGTTGGTCTGACCCTGACTTTAGGGTCCATATTCTTCCCTAACCCATGACTCTTGCCTTTTGGTAAACCCTTCACATTACTTTTTGCCAGTCATGTTACAGCAAGCAGTATTCATAAAACATGCAAGAGGTGAGTTTCCATTAAGTATGTAATACACAGAAATCCTCATACCAGTATGATTTTGAAACATAACTCACCCACTATAAGTCGCTCTGAATCAGGAAGTTTCTTAAAGAGTTTGCGAAAGTCCTCGTTCCGTTGTTTGTATGTAGGACTGAGAACCTGAGGGCGAGGAGCGGACAGAAAAAAAGGAGAGCGTTGTCACTTTTCTTCACAACAGTTGGTAGCCTCAGGCTGGACTGGGATATCGACCGGAGCAAACAAACAAAGTGTTTATCTAAAGGATGCTTAGCATTTAAAAACGTCAACAAGCCCTTCAGCCCAAATTAAACAAACATCATGAAAGGATCCTGGAGTTAAACCGTCCAATATGAGGCTGTTGGTGTACTTACATTGTACCAGCTCTGCATTTTCTGTAAAGAAAAGAAAAGCCTTTATATTAGTGAACAGCTCAAATGTCCTGTGACAATAACAAGTTAGTGTACTGAGTGCTTTTCACAGTTACGGAAAACATTTCGGTCTATATGGTTTTGAAAACAAGTAACACTTTTATTTTAGAAAGTGCATGTTTGTTCACAGTCTCCTAGCCTGAGCGTGTTTTATGTAACATTGAGGTTTTGCAGTTTCAGTTGTATCACAACTATCAGCACTTCTCCATTTTAACAAGGCAGGTGGCACGGATCAGCAGTGATGAAAAGTCAACAGGATAACAAGCTGTTTGTTTCACAACAAAGAGCCTGAAATTATACGATGTGAAAGCTTAAACTGCGCCCTCAGGCACACAGAAACGGGGACACCGTCTGAGTGAGCAGACACACTTACTTTCTACAGCCTGTTAACAGAAACAGTCGACATTGTATCTGCTATAATGGTGCAGTTAAAGGCAACATAAATGCAGAATACATCTATCAAGATATCTAGTATGGATGAAAGGGAAAAGGGATGTAATCCACTTTTTTCCTACCATAACATTTTTTTTGATGCGTGAGATTTGTTTGAATCTAAAATGCAGCGTTAAGTGCATCTGGATTATAGTTCTGCATAGTCTATCTTTGGTACTTTTCTTGGCAGCTTTTCTCTATTTGCGTTTGTTTAGTTTTCACTTCTCAGATCCTTTTCACCGTGAGAAACTCCCTTCTTTTGTAACCTTTGCTGGTCCAGCTTTATTTTTTCTAAGTACCGTAAATTAAGAGCAATGAAAAACCTGAGCAAGTACTCCTTTATGTGAACACGTACTTCTGATCAGAAAGTCTTCAGGGAAATTATGCAAGTCTTTTATTAGGACAAACCAGAAGACTGTAGAGTAAACAGTCTTGGTATTTTAACATGTTTGATTTAGTCGTGTCATTGCTCATAGGAATCACCTCAAAGCAAACACAAAGCGTACAGGCAGTTATACTGTATCTCAAACAGAAACACCAGTTATGAGTTGATGCCTTAGCGTTCCCTCTCCAGGTCTGGGTAAACTTGACATGAACCTACCCATCTACCTCTCAGCAGAAGTCATTTTACCATCTACAACATATGTCTTAGATTAGCGGATTATCTCTCTTACCTTGGCATTGCGGCTGAAGTGGCGAGTAGCAAGTGGGTAGGCAGATGTGAGGGAGGAGGCAGATGGTATGGAGGGCAGGGGGCTATCTGAGCCTCCTCCTCCCCCTCCTCCCCCTCCTCCTCCTCCTCCTCCTCCCACTCCGCCACCAGCGCTCTTCTCTCCTCCTCCCTCGCCCTCACTCGCCCTGCCGCCTCCAAGGACCCTCCGCCGCAGGGAAGGAGAGCTGCCGGGGGTGCTGCGTGGAGAGTTACTGGCCGTGCTGGAGACAAAAAGAAAGGAGGAGACAGAGAAAGATTTAGCTCAGGCGGGGGGGAAACAGAGGGCGCCCTTTTGAATTTTGATCTGTAAATACCTTTAATGTCATGCTATGAAGAAAGGCTGTAGGCATTTCCTATTTGATAGTAGCATGCCATTTCACCCAGCCTACAGAAGAGAAAGGCCGTGTGAGGCCAGTGTTATCAGCTGAACTTATTTTAACTTGTACAGCAGCCAGACAGTCAGGGTATTTAAAGCTGTTCAGTAATGGGTCTTAAATGAGAGATGTGCGACTCTAATCCGTTACACTTTCTGTTAAATTCACCTCATATCTCTTCATGGTCTGATAGCTGTCCACACTATGTCTGTACAAAGCCCTGACCCAGACCTGCAGAAGTTAGCTAAGGACAGCCAGCTCACTTTAAAGGTTCTCAAAGATATGCTGTTGTTGTCAGGGCTTTGCTCCAAAAAATCAATACGTCAATATAGCATCATGTGCTCCTTGCAAATACATGAATCAATACGGCTGCAAAGCTCTGATGACAGGTTTGAAAGACAATTGACCCATGGTGCAGCTCACAAATAACACCTTAGCCATAGCTCTGGGATTAAAATATTTCCAGGTATTTCTAGGATCTCTAAGGACCTAAATTGATGCCTCTGACTTGCGCCTCTGCTGCAGCTGTTGTAGTGGATTCTGTGTAGGACATGGTCATTACCCAAAATCAATGTATATCACAATATGTATCGTACCGTGGGGTTGTGGGAAATATCCAGCCCTAGTTGTTGTGATATAAGCCTGAGTTGCAGGTACGTTGTGAGAAACGACTTGGCTAATGTTAGTTTGATTACTTACAGCGGAAATGTCCGCTCTGACCTTACACAGTGGTATTTGTCTGTGCGGCGTTTATAAAGGGTGTTTTTTAAGCAGTTTTTTATTGAAATAAAGGCAACGACATATATAGCCTATTTAAAGACTTCAAAGCATCATTACACAGACACAGTAGATTAATAATGCTGCAGTTTTCATGACCTTGAATAACAACTTATTCACGGCTCAAACAATCAGCCAGTTGGCAGATATTTGTAATCTATAACAACTTAATGAAAAACTCCTTGCAAAAAATGAGTTTCAAGACATTTAATAACGATAGCCACTAACTACAGTCCATTTAATTGAAAACATATTTCCAACATGTTTCCTGTAGCCTGTCCTGTCCTCATCATTGTCATTCTGTTGTCAAATCATTTACATCTAATGTACATCTCACTGACCCATGAGCATGTCTGGACATTCACACCACGACACATTTTCCATGATTACACGCCTCATGTTTCTTCACATTAAAAAACATGCAGCATTCACCACCCAAAACATGTAAAGTAGGGCTGGGAATCTTTGGGTGTATCACTATGAATCGATTTAAAATCTTAAGAGGATTTCCCCCACCTCTATTATAAATTCCCCCTCCTCTGTCTTTCAACAAACACAGCTCTAAATCTTTGTCCATTTCATTATCCTGAGCAGACACAATGAGCCAGACGTCGCTGCCAAAGTGCTGCTTTAACTTAACTTAATGAAACCGCTCGCTCAATCAGAATCAAGTTGCAGCCGCTCCCTTTGAGCTGCAGCTGATCATTTCATCAGCAAAGGCAGATTTCAGCTGCAGGGTATACTACGCCTTACATACAAACATTTTCTATCAACAGCAGCCTTCATGTTATCAGTCCCTCCATGATGATGACTTTTGTTACCACCTCCCCTCCTTATGTGGGTGAATTCACCCCTACAGTTTTCCCTAAGGTTTAAATCTAGTTCATGTTTCTTTCAAAATAGCTCTGAGTTTTATTTATCCATCTAAAGTGGAGTTTGCGTCGGCCCGAGGGCCACAAGGTAAAATGTGTGAAAAAACAGTGTTATAATAAAGGACTACTGTGTGCAGCACAGACGTTTCGGCAAACATATTACATTTACATAAAATGGCTTTTTTAAATATATATATAGACCCAATCCAATGTCACTTGGCCAGGTGTAGGACTTTTTTTTTTTTAGGCAAGCAAATGTTGTAATGTAAAAATAACCGTCCCAACTCAAATCCCAAAGCCTGTCAAAATAATCTTACATCCCTATGGTCAATTTCTCTTGTAAAATTGATGGACTGTGTGCTTTTCAGTTGTGTTAATTATTTAATTAAACAGCTGTCTTAATTACACATTCTCAACTCACATATCTTTTAAGTTATTTTGGGGTGATTTTGCCTTAGTGAGATATGACAGCTGAAGAGAGACAGGAAATGTTTGGAGCAGAGAGTGAGAGATGACATGCAGTAAAGGAACCGAGGTCGGATTCAAACTAAGTCGCAGCGATAAGGACTACAACCTCTGTACATTCGACGAGCAACATAACTGCTCGGCTGTACGTGTATGCAAGTTGTCTTTGGTCTGTTTTGTATGTTTTCACAATGTTGTTCCACAATTTCCCAGTTTGGGATCAATAAAGTAATTCTATTCTATTATGCTTACACCTTGGTCAGATTTGAATGTTGACCTTTGTTAAGCCAAGTTAAGTCAATTACACGTACAAAGCCCCCCCACCAAATAAAGACAGCAGTGATCCCAGTGCACACAATACCTTATTCTTAAAGAGAGACCACCGCACAAAGCAACAGGGAAAAACAAAATTAACAGGCAGAAACCTTAAGATGAGCGACAGAGAGCGGGGAGGCCATGTACCATAAATAAAGAGGAAAGAGAGCACAAAGAAACCTCTTGGACCATTTAACTTGTTGCCGTCGTCTGGGACAGCAGGTGGAGACGGAAAGTGACATAATCATCTCGGCTATCCGGGAAAATGCTCTGTGAGAAACGGGGGGGGGGGGGTCTACAAATGTTTTTTTTTTTTTTAGAAAAACAAACTGAAAAATTTAAGTTTTCTGTAACAAGGGTCAATAATAAAACATGTAGCACCAGGCTATCTTTAGGTAAAAGTGCATGTGGGCAGCCGGTGGTTGTAAATCAGGCTCGCTGCACGGCACGGATCATGAGTGATGTGAATCTGTGTCAGTATGTTGTTTACAAACCAGGGCTTAATCCGCCAGAAGCTGATGTTCTACCTGATGTGTTTGAGGATATATTCTGACAAACATTTGCTGTTCAGATTTGTTATTTGTGTCTTTTAATGCCTAGTGATGTATTTTTTTTTTGTATTTGAATGTTTGGCTGCTCTTTGTTTGTGTGAAACTCTGTTAATTGTGCTGCTGCCTGTCTCAGCCAGGACACGCTGGAGAAAAAAAGAGTTTGCTTTCCTGGTTAAATAAAGGTTAAATAAAATGAAATGAAAAGAAGCACAGATGTAAAAAGCTAACCGGCCTCACTGATAAGCTCTCGAATACCACCCCCCCCACCTCTGGTTATCTCTGTGTTGTTGTTTTAATTATAACCCTGAATGTGTCCTCTCTCTCTCTCTCTCTCTCCCTCTCTCTCTCACAGACAGCTAGCACATCGGCTAACCAAAACAATTCAACCAGCGAGCTCCTTCGCAGCACCAGCGAACACACAAGGACAGAGGCAAAGTCAAACGTGAGATGTCAGGGGGAATTAGACATCTATTTTAAGCTATGATACACTCGATTTTACAAGGATGGGGGGGCAGCTGTGGTCAGTGAAACAGGATGTAGAAAGGAGTGGAGAGAGAGAGAGGGGGGGGGGGGGGGAGAGACAGACACTGCGACCGACTGAACACAGACAAGATGAACATAAACAAACAGCTAGCTATCACGGCTAATATCAGACAGGGGCTTGCACACATGCACCTTTGCATAAACTGTCCACGTCCCACCCGTGCCGTGTTATCAGCGGGATTCACACGCCGCGAGACTCGTTTGACCACACCACCGACAAATAATGACCGCGCAACGGTGCATCACGACCAAAGGCAGGATCCCAGCAAACCATCGTCATGCTACTCATCACGCCGGCGCAGACTTTCATCATGTCAACTTACTCGAACATGTCATGAGGCGTTCGCGATCCAGCTGATATCCCGAAAATTACAAAAGCCTTTCCGCCGTAGCCTCAACGTGGCCCCGTTGTCGTCCCCCCCCCCACACACCCCCACCTCCTCCGGCGCATGCAAGTGTGGAGTGTGAAGCGGAAAAAGCAAGCCAGACGCTGCAAACAAGGGGGTGGATGGATGTTCCGCTGTTTTTTTTTCTTTCCTCCGCTCAGCCTCGGGGTGGAAATGCGCCCATCGTCCACCGTCCCGCGGTCGGATGTTAGTTTCCCATCGTGGTCGACGCCCCCCTGCACCTCACAGCCAGGTACCGGACGGACCGCTGCTCCCGATGCCGCTTGCAGGACCCGTTAACGGGGCTGCAGTCTCTGCGTCCATCCGTAATCCCCTTTGCAACCAGGGAGGAGGGAGGAGGGAGGAGGAGGGAGGGAGGAGGAGGAGGGAGGAGGCTCCATGTGTTGAGTGAGGCCTTGCTATTTTTTTTTTTACAGTAAGGTGGTGCTGAACTGGGAGGTAATGATAAGGCCGATGAGGAGGAGCCTTAACTGAGGGGTTTTATCTGAATCCACAGGAATCAGTACCTTACAGAATGTCAGTCAAAAGAACATTTACCAACACCCTCATATTTGTGATAAATGCTTTTTTTTTCCCCCACATGTAAAATACTGACTCTTCAAAGTCTTCTGTCAGTTCTTCAAATCGTTCCTCAAAAGCAGGTTCAGCACTGAATCTTATTGCCGCCATACTCCTTGTTATTGTTGCATCGGTGACATGTTGGAGACTCAATTGGCATTGACAATAAAGCTGTTCTAGCTGCTGTTGTCCCCCCCCCCCACCCCACCCCCACCCCAAGTCATTGATGGGATTTGTGCCATTTCCAACTACACTATGCAACACAACAGGAACTACTTCAAATCAGGGACAGCATAGGTAAAGCATCAGTAGGTTAATACTTGCTTATGTAATGTGTGGATTTTTGCTTGTTTTCTTAGTCCTATCGGTGACAGCAAATGAAACGCTTTGGATTATCGACTGCTCGTTTTACAGATCACCATTATTAATCAAGCTAATAATGAGCAGAAGAATTTTACAGCCACACATATCTGTTGATAAACACCACAGTCAACATTTCCCCTACTTATTCCCATGAATGTTAACACTTGTCTATTGTTTTTCCTGCATAAATTCACCGCTTATTTGCTTTAAAAACAATTCTTTTATACTCATGGTTTTATCTTATTTGTTATATCCCTTCTCTTTCTGTAAAGTACACGTCTCTTCTTTTATATGTATATATATATATTTCACATTGTTTTTTCAATATGAATGACCACAAACTAAATGTTTAAGTACAGCAGCACCCAATGCGTTGAAAAAAAGGGAGACCCAGCAAACCACCTGGCCCAAGTCCAGAGCCCACGCAATCCCTTAACCCTCAATCTCTCTGTCCATCCCTCTGGATTAGAGTCCACATCATAATCCACGCTGGGCTGAGCCAGGCCCACATCTCCACCATTCTGTCTCCCTCTGTGTAATCTGCTTTTCTGAGGTTCACCAATGGCCAGTTATAGTGTCAGAGCTTCATTGGCCGGGTGCTTGGGCATTGAGGAAGGTGCAAGTAAAAGAGACGGAGTGCAGCCGAGAAGAACAACCGAGTAAAGTATACAGGAAGTGAGTACACAAGATGTTAATGTGCTACTATTCTGCCTTTTCCTTCCTGCATTCAAAACACCTCGGAGCAAGAGAAATGTGAAGGGAGATTCTGTGAGAGCCCAGATCGATGTCTTTGGGTTGTTTACAAGATAAACACACATACTTTAAAGTCTAAACGTCACCTAATACAAAACAAACTTGATGAATATGAAAGCAGTTTACCAAAAACCGTGTACAAATACAACTGTCCTGAGTCAGTGACCAGGAACAGAGAAACCTGGTCTGGAAACTCTCAAGAATGTCAGACTATCAAAGTGGATTAATAATCAGAGAGTGTAAACACACCGACTGAATGCACACGATGTGAAACAGGAAAGACACAAAGCTGCACTTTGATATGGTGAGACAGACAGAGATATAATCAATCGCAACCATTCAGCAGACACAGTGTTGTTCAGTTGACTTTGTGACAACATCATTCCTTCACTGAAAGTTAGAAATGATCTCTGAAAAAAACTTAAGTCAGCCATGATATGTGTACAGTACAATTTTAGTTCATTAGTGTGGACTGACAGCCTCTGACTGATGAAAAAAAATGTCAGCATCAAGCTTTACCGATGAGAACACATCATTCTGCTTTATTCTAAAGTTTAATATTCATTTGTTGTTGTTTTTCATCACCATTTCTGAAACGAGTTTACATGAAAAATGAGCAGAACAAGGTCTCTGTGTAAGCTGGAGTTAACCTTTCAGCAGGGTTGCAGGAAATGCTGGTTGAGCAAAGTAAGCGAAAGCAGCCTCATAAACTGTTTCCATCTCTTTTCGAGGCAGAGGCAAATAGTGCAGCCAACGAATGAGCATCTAAAAGCCTCGAAGAATCCATCAGATGGAGTTACGCCTTTACTGACCAGTGATTTGCATGGGAAACGAGAAATATTAACACAGTAGATCATTTGCAGTTCCCAGGAAACAGTGAGTGATTTTTGGTTTGCCATGATTTGTGTTTGAAGACAGAAAAGTCCGGAGAGACTTTCAGCGGTTATTGATCGACCAGTTTAGTAGAAAGCGGTGCTATTGGTGAGAACAACAACACAAACACAGAGATAACCTAAAACTGCAAGCTAGTATTTAGGCCCTGTGTCATGGTGGAGGGCCCTAAATATTTAATAAAGCGTTTCTTTCTGGAAGAATAATCAACAGCAAGGGCAGGATGACTCATGAACATTTTCTTTACAGGATTAATGATACAAAACAAAATGCCTCTTTTCTGCCCTGGTTGGCCAGATTTTGTTATGAATGTGAGTACCAGAAATAGACTAACGTGACTTAAAACCAGACCTCTATTCTGATATCAAGAGAGCTCAACTTTATATCTGATCAAAAAAAAAACTAAATGCCAGTGCTTGCTCTCCGCGTAGCAATTGGTATCAAGTATTGTTAATCTGAAGCTTGGCCCCGCAAGCAGATTTGTGTTTTCTTCCTCAGGTGCAGATGTATATTTATCAAATATTATCAAGAGTCCACAAATAAAAGGCTTCAACCTCCCAAAGCTGAAACACCGGATTACAAGACGGATCAGAAAATTACAGCCAGGTTTTCATAGACATTGGTTTTTCTCTTTGAGACAATCACAATCAATTTGCAGAGCAACAGTTTGTCTGAGTGACGTTTGATTTCCTTGATGCATGTTCAGTTTACGCTGCAGCATATAGGCAGACTTTAAAACACCTCTAAGACCACCACCATAACATGGGATACAACCTATGTTTAATGACACTCTGGAGATGTTAAAATTGGGTTTATACATTGCCCTAAAACCAACATAATGAACAAAGTTCTGACAAGGATTTACTTATTTTAAAAAAGTAAGGACAGATGTTTCTATTCTATTAAATAACAATACAGCTACTGAAGTCTTATTGCACGATCACAAATACCACAATACTAAACCGAGCTCTACCTGATGTTGAAGATAGTATAATCTTAGACTGTGAGCTGCATCACTGAACATCACAAAAACAACAACAACACTTGCTGACAGAGTCAAGTGTGACTTCTTGCATGACTGATTTTCTTGAACTGATGAGAAAATTCAACGAAGACAATCCGTGGTTCACGGTGAGTCTCTGATGCATCTCGAGTGACTTTTGTGCTACGTCACCTTATCAGCAGCTGTTGTTTTAAACTGCAAGAAACCATCCAGGGCTAAACAAGAAAAATAAACATTTGAGTAAAGGCCACACAAACACTGCCTTCGGGACAGACGTTACAGCCTTGTCCCAAGTTATTCAGCGAATGTATATCAACTGTGTCAAGCTGTGCAAACACTTCCAAGGTGGAATGTATTTAGTATAATGAATGCATTTGTATTATGGTTGTTTATTTTATGACTTATCAGAATAATTGTTTGCATAAGCAAAGTCACTGGTTTGCTGTTGCCTTGCTTTGAAAAATGTAATCTGTGAGGATTTTTCAAGCATTGCTTAAACGTATATCCTCCACGTTTTCATTGTAAAAGGCAGCACTGAAACTCTACTCACAAAAGGTGATAAATGAGCTCTGCATATGTTTCCCTGTCATTTCATGAAGCGGTATATCTGGGTTAATAAAATGATGTATAAATGAATGAGACAAGGGCACAGCTGTTCATATGGAGCACAGGGAGAATCACCGTCAGCTCGCCCTCTGTAGCCCACTGCAGTGCTGCTCAGACCCTCCTCTGATTGGACCCTCATGACATCATCAGACTGAGAGTGTGCTCTCATTGGCTGACTGTGATGTCATGCTTTAGGGTAAGGATAAATGGTGCACAAACCCCGCCTCTAGCTCCCTGCGACTGACCCAGCTCTGTTTTCCTTGCTGTCACTACATCGGTCTCACTTTGTTTACAGTTTACATAACCTTGCTGCTTCGCTTATTTACGAGAGAGCATTTTTCCCAGAAGCTAATCTTCTAAACTATTAATACAGTGCGAGGTAACATCCATTTTTTTGTTGTTGTTGTTGTTGTTGAAAGCACCGTTATCAAGGACATCTTGCTCCATCACATACATTATACAGGCCTGCTTTTTTTTTTACCTGACGTCACCGCGCACCATTAATCAACTTAATCAGGATTTTAACCTTGTAATCTGTCCTCACTAGTTTTAGCCATCAGCTAATTATCTCCAGCCTGTTCAAAAATAGCTTACCACCTGCACCAGTTTCTGAAGAGGCAACTAAGCTTAAATCTGTCACCTGTAAGGCCTTTTAACTTTCGACCATCATGCACAAACGAGAGGCTACATAGTCCTGTCAATTGTTGCAGGCAAATATCTGGTCTCAGAAGGCCTGAATGCAAACTGAGGTTTTACTGAGCTATAAGCGTAAAATACCCACGAGACAAGCACACATGGTGCTGCTGATGTGGACGGTCTTTTCTAAGCAAATGTACCGTTTAAGATAAGTGAGGCTGTTCGCAATGAGAAATCTGTCGGTTGAATGAATGAAGGAAGGAAGCACAAGCTGCACCTTCGTTCATTATTTCTTTCCTTCTGCTTTTATTTTTTTTATTTTTTCCATCTCTGGCTGGTTATTTGGGATGAATCCAGCAAACTAACCTGCAGCTGTCCCAGTCAGAGTCTCTGCTCAGCAGGCTCCTGAGAGACCAGCGGGAGCGCCGGCTTGGAGAGGGACTACGAGACCAGGAGCGAGATGGTGGCAGGAGGAGGTCCAGGGAAGGGTTGTCCTGACCTTGCTCTTCCCCCTCGGTTTGACCCGCCGCAGAAGGGGAGGGCGAGAGGCTCCGATGTCTTATTGTGCCCGTCTCTGTAGTCTCCTCTATTACAATTTTTTTACCCCATTGTCGTTTAGGGGAGCAGCCTTGCTCTTCCTCGTTCCTTTTTTTGGTTCGGGTCCTACTGCGGTGGAATCGACCATGGCGGCTGGAGCGTGCCACTCTGGGGCTGGGTGAGCGAGACCAGGACTCTGTATCCGAGGATGGCGGCAGGACGGTCAGCGTTGGGATGGGGACAAGCTGTGACAGGGTGACACTTTCTGGTCCCACAGGAGAGGACATAGTCATCCTCAGAGATTAATGCTCTTAATTTCCTCTTCCAGTGAAGGCGAGGACACCAGAAAAGGCGTGTTGCATTTTCAGAGCTACGGCTGTACCGTGACTGTCCAATATGTTCCAGTCATGCGTCTGATATTTTTAGAGAAACAGGTTCAGCACAAGTCTTGGCCAACTCATTCAACTGAATGTTGCTTAACACTTAACTGATTATAAAGAAAAACGAATGATACTCTGAACTTCAGGAAATGTCTTCACTCCAGGGAAATCATTTCTTCAGTAAGTGGTGAAATTGCAGAACAGTTTACAAGTTAACAGTATAGTTAGAAGAATGCAGTAAGGAGTCACATTCCAGATAATTTCACAGGCTTTTGTGTCCCTCGGGCAATCCATTTCCAGTTGTCCACTCGGCATATGTTGACTGAAAGTGAATGAAGTGCTCTATCATCCCCTTTTCTGTGTTTTTCAGCTCATGTGAATCACCTCCTCCTCCTCCTCTTCCGCCCCTTACACTGTCCGGTGTCACGCTCTGTCTTCAGTCCTCCTCCGCTCTCCTCCTTTTGGCAGACTTCAAGCGTGCATTTACATTATCAGGATCATCTTTTCAAGAGATGAAGTCTCACACAGAGACAGATCTTTGCTTGGAAGTAGCTTCCTGAGAAGTGAGAAGAGCAAAAACTTTTGCATGGACAAAAAAAAAAAGAAAAGTGGCCTGCACCTAAATGTGTTTCCAGGGATATGACTGATTCAATTCCCAAGTACAACAAAGATTATTTACTAGGACTATTTCTGACTGGTTTTGTATGCTATGCTGGGAATATGAGGTATCATGTAACCATGGCGATGACCTGGTATCAAATACTGTTCCTGTAAGAAGGCCAATCAGTAGATTTTTATTGATGGTGGGGTACTTTCTGTTATTTTAGTTCATTTTAATAGCAATATTGATTTTTTTTTTCTCCCTTCAAGTTACTCAGAAATAGCCAAAATTTAACGAAACAGGGGCTGATTAATACAAATCAATATGTGTGTATGAGTTGATAGAATCAGAGACATTTCATCCCTCTGTGTTGTCAAGAGAGGTCGCAAACAAATACCAGATACTGCTGCTTCCCAAAAAAATGAAACAGAAAAGACTCAACACCCAATCTCACATACATAACACCCATTGAGAATAAATGGTTCACTCAGCCAATAACAAGGTCTAATTGCAACCAGAGGCTATCAAGGTCATATTTACACGAAAACACACTGCAGATGTTTTCCTCCAACAGGGGAAGGCTTGTATGTGTGTGTCACTCCATTGTTTGCCTTCAAAGCAGGCACTTCCAAGGCAAGGGCCCAAGCACGTCTGACAGTGTTTGCTGTGATCTGTTTGAACAAGAACAATCTTGGCACAGACTTGTTTGTCCACAGTAATCCACCATAATCCCTGTGCAGCCTTCACTCTTTGGTCCACACACGCCTGATCTGTTTTCCCCCCCCCCCCCCCCTATAAAACATAGGACATCTCAAAAACTTTACGAAACAGGAGTTCACACCAAAGTGGAGAAATAACATCGACACACACAAGCAAGTTTCTGCAAGTGTCCACGAACAGATGATCCTCTGTACCATACTCAACATCGCCAACCACACTGAACATGTTGATTCAGTGTGCAATGTAACACCCTACAGGGCAGGAAGGTAAACAGACTGAAATCTGACGACTCTTACTAACACGGCACACCACCAACAACAACAACAACAACAACATATAAAAAAAACAACTTAGCAGCTTGGCACTCGGATGGACTGAAGTTGTAAACCCCCCTACCTCCCATTTGATGAATTTCCTCCGTTTCTGCTATCCTGCTCGGCCTCGAAAACCAGCCGAGCGACGGTGCGGGGGGTGATGTTAAAATCCACTTTTTCACAGGAACACATCAACATTACTAGCAGTGCAAAAGAAGCATCTGCCGGCTTGCAGCTCACAGTTAGCTTTAGGCTAGCTAACCCCCGACCTGTGGAGGCCGACAGCCCACAACAAAACAAAACAAAAAAAAAACCGACTAGCAGCCTTTTATTTCCAGTACAGAAAGTCCTACGCCGACGTCTCCCATTTCCACTTTTAAATCACACCAGTATAAAACACAGAGTTGAAACTAATCGTACAGCTTATCATCAAAGTATATGAGCCTTAGTGGCGCACTAACTTGGCTTCAGAGTAACAGACAACACGGTTTATTGTCGAAAAGTGAAAAGAGTCGAAGTCAGACAGTCGGGCGCTTAACTTAACGTAAGAGGGGGGTCACGAAAGGTCTTATCCAAAATAAATGCGTACCCTCGTGTGTATTTTGTCGTCGTAAAGCATACAGCTACGAACATTTTGTCAACACAATTCGCGTTACTTGATATAAAAAGTGCATCGTAGAATCAAATAAACACAGCAGATAGCAACATGAACGCGAACCCCCCTCCGACAAACTTTGTGGTACAGTCCAGGGATATAACTGTTCAGGGGGATGTGGCGATAGACGAAGACGAGTGTTTACATTGTTCGTCGTAAGCGCATTGAAAATCTGCGTTAACCTTCATCACGTAGCTTGTTATCTTTCTATTAGTTATAAACAAATACAACAACAACAAAAAAGACGCTGCATGTGTTAACTGCGCCCACTTTTATCTAGGTTATTTCATTGCGTATAGAGACACAGAGCTCCATATCCTATTTCTATTTCTCTTATCCGCAGAGCCTTTTTTTTTTTCTTCCTTTTTTTTTTTTTTTTTTTTACCACAAACTAAAAGTCAACACAGATGTTTTTCTCTCTACATCACGAGCAACACGCACAGGTAAATGCACACTTTTTGTATAACTTCTGAGATAATTTGAAGGGAGACATTTGTCCAATATTGACGGACAGAATTATTGCGCCACCTTGTGTCAAGCAAGGTCCGGTGCAGGCTGTGATTGCAACATGACAACTTTTAACCTATCATGTAGGCTACGGCACTAAATTCTAACCATCTGAATGATAGTATTATTAAAATGCACACAAGTGCTACATACTGTACACATGTATATATATATTTTTTTAGAATTGCATAAATAGAGTAAATAATTTCTTTAGAGGCAACAAAAAAAAAAAAGTAAGTGTGTGGTGCATTCATCTCACCTCTTGTCTCTAGCAGCAGCATTGCCTTGGTCTCATGAACCAGTAGAGGTAGGATCCTGGACACACACTAGGGACAGGACAGAATGCATGTATGTATCAACGCGATACTTTCAGTCAGGCTGATACATATATGAAGATATTTTAAGCAATGTATGCACACTGATTTACATGTGCTGGAAATATAATATCAAGACACAGACAAGTAAACACTTTAAAATGATGTAACTAAATTATTATCATTATTAATAACTGTTAGATTATCTAATCGAATGTGAGGATGCCGCTGACTTTTTAGATTAATCGAGAATAAATCTGGATATCCTGTGGGAAAGTTTCCCACAAATTGGGCGTTTTGTCTGACCAACAATCAAAAATCCAAATATATAACGTTTGTTTTAGATCTGACAAAGAATTGCAACACATGTTCTCAAATGATCGGTAGGAATTGACAGATAATTGGCATTATGCTTAAAAATATGTATTGAATTATAAAGATAGTTGCTGCCTAGATTTTTGGTGAACTTGAAAAATAAATTCAGCTCTTCTGGATTGAAATGAACTCAACGGTTTTTGTGTGCCGCACAGGAGTTACTATCTCAGCTGTGTCACATTTGTAATGCCCACACCAGATCTGTATGTACACACTTTGCATGTTTCAGTCTTATTTCTATATTGTTGCCAGACTGTTTTTAAAAATAAACACCATAGCAGCTATCCTCACACAACACTCTTCAAAAGTAGGATTTTACAGCACTGATAGTATGATAACGTCTTGCAGCATGCAGCCTGAAAATCTGCAGAAATGTATCTTTACCTGCCTGTGTGTTTTAATCTTCAGCCAGCAGTTGCTTCCTTTCAAATCGATGACAGAGCATCACAATGACTTGGCAATTTCAAATACTCCATAGGATAACCTCTCCTGTCTTCACACTCTCTGTGTCTCTGTTCTTCCAGTGATCAGCGCTCCTCCGGCTCCTCTACAGCACAGAGATGAGTCTGTGTTACATACGCAGCCCCGGCCACACAGCGCTCCAGGATACCGGGAGTTGTGTTGCAGAGCACCTCTGGCTGCTGAATCGCCGACTGGAAACTCGATCTGTGCTAAAAATAAAAAAAAACATCACCAGCATAATGAGAAAGGAGGTGTGTCGCTCACTGTGTGTATGCTTGTGTAGGGTCACAGAGGGGCAGCCCACCCCCATATAAACAACACCCACACACACACACACACACACACACACACACACACACACACACACAGGTTTATCACATGTCAACATTTCCTTGAAATTTCCCCCCTCGTGTGCGTGCTGGCCCCAAGGTTTTTTGCTTTCCCCCCTCTCTTGGTCACATGCGTGTCATTTCCAAGATTGCTCTGCAGATTTTTTTTTATTGTCATTATCATTCACGGGCTCACACAAGGTTAAAAGAGGCAAGGACCCTTATCAAGAGCTCAGTGCTTCATTGTGTCATCTGGTTACATCACATGACAACATCCCTGACCTCCAACACAGCTAAACACACAAACAAGGCTGTCAGGCAGAAGCACAGCGTGTCCTACCCCTGAACACTTTTTGCATCGCAGAGAGCCATGCTTAGTTGACTCAACAAGTAACAAGGTGTTTCCCTTTAAAAAACAAACAAAAAAACAAAAAAAACAAACATTAATTTATCACGTCACCATGCAGGCTGTGGCAACCATGTGAATCTCTGTCATGGTGGTCAGCACGTAGGTCGAGGCCTTCAGTCAATGTCTGTTTTGTCAGCCTTGTTGCCAGACTGCAGTGGCCTTGTTTTTCTGACAGGCGATCTGGCATTGACTGACTTTGATGGCAGATATAAAAAAAAAAAAATGATTAAAAGAAAAAGCAGTATATTACAACTGCTAAAGGGTTTAGGTACTTAAACACGATGGAAACTGTTCAAATGAACATGAAAGTGTTGCGGTTAAATTCCTGAATATCGGTCGCAGCAGCAGCAGCTGAGAGGTCCAAGCACGCCTTAATTTAAAGAGGCAAATCACCGGGTACTTGTGAATATCATGTGTAATTTGCCATGAAAGGAATTATACAGCTGGAAATGAAAAGAAAGGAAATTGTCAGTTTAGCACGTCCAAATAGAGTATAGTGGAAAAGTAGGCTTTATGTGTAGTGGTTGAAAGAAGCCGTCAAAGACAAGCTGTTTAAGATTCTGTTTAAGATTTTCCTGATGTATCTCTACACATAGAAAAAGACTAAATGCTGTCCTCTCAGCCGCCAGCGGTATAAAAAAACAGAAACATATAAATCTATCTTAATAAAAAACATCCTCCCATAAAATAACATAATTCTAAATTCAGCTTTGAGGCCGAGATGTGACTTGTGATATTTTCTGGTCTTTGCATTAGCAGCTGTAAGGTTTGGTGTAGATTCATTGTCAGCCTTACAATTTACCAGGAAGTTCTCTCTTACTAATTGTCCCATGCGGGGGCGCTGGTGGCACAGTGGTTAGTGCGCACGGCCCATGTAATGATAATAATAATGATAACTTTATTTATATAGCACCTTTAAAAACAAATGTTTACAAAGTGCTGTGACAGACAAAGCAAATACAGCAACACAACAGCAGAACAGAGATCAACAGAGGGGCTAAACAGAGAGGGCAGAAATAATGTAAATGCAGATAACAGGAATAAGACAGATACAAAAGGCAGGTATGGAGAGGCAGTTCAATACAATGAAGGAAAATTAGTTTAAAATCAACCAGGAGAGAACAAAATTCTAATTGAGGGAGAGTGGGACGACATCACATCACAGGCTGTAAACACAGAATGAAGATATAAAGAAGGGATACACGGGAGATGGTTAAATGAATAAAGCAACAGAGAGCTGAAGAGTTAAAAGACAAAAGGAGTAGGAATCAAAAAAGAGCTAAATGTATGGAGGCTGTAGTCGTCAAAGCGGGACGCAAAGGTTCAAATTTGACCTGTGGCTCCTTTTCCTGCATGTCATTCCCCCTCTCCTCCCTGATTTTCTAATCTATCCACTGTCCTATCTGTTCAAAAAAGGCACAAAAAAAAAAGTCTTAAAAAATAAAGAAAAATGTCCCATGCTTTGTTGCCCCTGCCCCCCTTTGCTGTTTTGATTCATGGTAATGATTCAACTTGTGTGGGAAATAAGCTCCACTTGATTGGCACAAAAGTGTGCACTTTGTTTGCTGTAATGTGTCTAACTGAAGTTTTCATGACCCGGGCTGCAGCTGGCTTTGAGGGTTTAACGGGGGAGGTATTTGGACTGAAGACACATGAAGAAAGTAGCATGAGGAGTTTCAGAAAACCTATTTAAGTGAGCAGGGACATGTTGACTTTTCAGATGTGACATGACCACACTCTTCTACCATCCAAACATTCAAAAACACATTTGTACACTTCCTCTCAGCTTGACTGTCCTTGAGTCAGACACTAAACCCCTGCCAGCCCCAGGGAGGGGGGGGGGGGGGGGGGGTCCTGCCACAGACCATGACCTCTGACTTCTTAAAAACTGTTTCTTCACATATAAAAATAAAGCATGTACATGTACTGCTATCCCTTTAAGCCCTGCATGTTTGTTAGCTCCACTCTAGCACGAGTTTATCCCAAAGGATTTGTTTATCAAAACGTGCTGGCAGTGGTTTTGCATCTCAAGCCTGCAGTTCTTATAAAGAAACAAACACAATTCACAACACTGACTAAACTGAAAACAATGATCCAAGTAAAAAACACTACAATGTATCCCTGACAAAGAAAAACTTTGAGATGTTTGAAACTTTACCTATGTAGAGAACTTTTCTAATAAAAAAAAACATGGCTGCAGTCTTACTTCAGGCGGTCCTGCTGTAGTTATGGATCAGGTCTCATCAGCTCAGGTTTCCTGCAAGGCTTTCGACACTCACAACGTCCAACTCTTCTGGATTCACACGCTCTAAATATAGCTGCCTTCAAGTCAGACAGACTGCAGGAGACACTGCTGTGAAACAACACGAGGACTTAAGGATTTTTTTTTCGTCCACAGTTTCTGTCTTTGTTGGCCTTCATGAACCCAAGATTATAGAACTGATGGACCGACAGCCCCGTCTGGATCAAAGGGTGGACTAGTTTGTTGTGAGGAATCCAGAGACTTTATGTCAGTAATGTAATATTAATCCCCAGATATACTTCTCTGCAAGTTCACATCAAGAAAAGTTCTTTTAATTTCCAGCAGCTGGAAGAAATGTTATGCCACTGTCTTCTTTTAGTCGGCCTCAGTCTTTTCGGTAAGTAGAAAACGATTCATTTCTTTTACATTTAAAAAAAAAAATGTATGATGTTTTTGGTTGGAGTTAAACTGTTATAAGTGACTTTTTATTGAATTTCTATCTTTAAGACACCTCAAAGCTTTCTAATAAACTTGTGAAGTGGAGATAAGTTGTTGTCAGAGAGGTAATTCATAGACTTAAGATCAAACGACAAGGTCTTTTTTTAATTAAAAAAACAAATATTTTAAGCTTGATAAATGTCATTACCATCAGTGTACTTGTTCTTCAATCAGTTGTAAAACTCTGTTCAAAAATTGAATTAAAATTTTATGAATCAACAGTTTAAGTCTTCATTTCCTTGGACTGTTTCTAAATAATCCTCTGAGACGGTTATGTCGGCTGCACATGCCTTTTAAAAAGCCCTCCAGAAGTCTCTTTTTTTTTTAGATTTATTTTTGGGCCTTTATTGAAGAGACAGGACAGTAGATAGAGTCGGATATTAGGGACAGAGAGAGAGAGTGGGAAATGATGGGTGGGAAAGGAGCCACAGGTGGGATTTGAACCCAGGCCCGCCCGCTTAGAGGACTGCAGCCTCTGTACATGGGGTGCGAGACCTAATCACTCAGTCACCAGAACCCCTAGAAGTCTCTAATTTTTTTTTTTTTTTACTTTGCCAGTTAATATTGTTGTGTTCTTAGGTATGAAACTGTGTCACACAATCGGCAGTCATCTTGGTATCAAAAATCTTCAGAGAAAGGAGAAGCTGTTGTTACTCAAATACATGAGAAATCCTTCTTCTGAAAGCTTAAATAAAACTAAAATATCTTCACTTGTGGGCTAATTTATCAGATGGACACTACTTATTATTTATAATTAGTTGAATATCATCATCAGCAGCACGAAGCTGTAATAAACTGTGGAGAATTTATACTCGCCACAAAGTCACAACTCTAGCTTTTAATTGGATTAAATACCCTCCATTCTGTTTGAGTGCTTTACAGGTTTCAAGCTTTGCTGTCCTGTTAATAAATGTATTTTCTATATTTGATTGAATGGCTGTTTCAAACACATACTTTTTTTTTTCCAAGACAGAAAACAAAACAAAAAAACACAAAAGAATTGTGCATGAGACGACAGGCAATTCTTATTTACATGTTTGAAAATGAGTGGGAAGAAATGTGAAAGATCTCGTCTTCTCTCCGTACAGAAAAACATCTTTTGGATCTATACTTTCCTAAAAAACAGAGGCAGAGAAGTGACATTACTTGGAAAAATAATGGCAGCTATGGGCACCTGATTATTGTTTCTAAGAATAAAGACTTGGTTAAAATGACTCCTAACTTATATCCTGATCAAATTGGACGAGGTCTAAAAGTTGCTTCTTGTGTATTAAATAATTTCACCACTCTTCTCCTGTGTTGTCTTCTTCTTCTTCTTCTTCTTCTTCTTCTTCTACTGCTCCTCCTGCAGTGTCTCGGTGTGATGGCGGCTGTTCGGAGGTGGACTCCATGACCGAAGCTGTGGCAGGAGAAGGATTCCTGTTGGGTTGCATCTCCTGTAAGAGACGAGAGGAGGTCCCTGCCAGAGCCACTGTAGACTGGCACTTCAGACCGCTGGGAGAGGAGGAGGAGGAGGAGGAGGAGGTGGAGGAGGAGAAGTTCAGGCATGTGAGTTGCTGGAAGTAAAAACTACTTTAAATGGCCTAAGGAGGTGTTAGACCTGGAAAAGTTTGAACATCCCTTGGCATTTATTATGCAAACCTCTGTGAAAGAGATTTAAATGCATTCTTCAAAATGATGATGATAGGGTACATATATCCCATAAGCTTCTGACTGTATTGAGACAAGGTGAGTGCAAAGGCTGTATGCTATAATTCAGATTGTCACCCTGAGGAGACAGCTCTCGTCTAGAGAGAAATGTCTAAACATAGTGGAGAGGTGATAAATTCCCTTCCATTGAGAGTTGTACTCTCGGGTAAGATGGCTCTGGTAACCCTTAGGTAATACACCAATACACCCTTAAATATAAGGCAATTCGTGGTCTGCTCCCACACTATCTATGTGTTTTTATCATGCAGAAAAGTACTAGACAGTATTATTTGCGTTCTCAGGAAAAAGGCTTTTGTGTGTTCTGCACCCTCAGCCTGGAATCTGTTGCAGAGTGACTTGAAACTCAAGGAGCTGGTGTCCTTAAAGGTGTTTAAATAAAAAATGAAAGACATGGAAGCAGATTCTATAGGATGACGATGCTTTTACATTCACTGCTTGAACTACTGACTCCTAGATTTGAGTCCCAGGTGGTTCCCTTTTGATTCTTTTAGTGTTTTGTGAATTGTACTTTGTCTCCCTTTGTGTCTCTGTCTGTAACTTTTTGCTGATTGTCTTGGCCAGGTCCTTGGAAAAGAGGTTCTTAATCTCAGTGGGAACAACCTGGTTAAAGAAAGGTTAAAACTTATTTTAAAAGCACGTTTCATACATGTGATAGTAGCAGCAACACAAAGTGCTTCAAACAAACTTCAAGAAAAACTTAACAGTATGTGGACAAGTCACGTCTTACAAAAACAAATTAAAACAGAATCTGCCATCATAAAATCATGAAACACCAGAGACAGATTGAGAAAGCCAATTTATAAACCCTCACACACCTAGAAGTAAAAATGGGCAAAGTTTGAACATTTATACACAGAAAAATATGTTAAACTCAACAAAAGCTCAAGAATGAAAGGAAAATAAAGACTAACTTTCCATTTATTTTCTACTTTCTCCTCCTCTCAGATTTTCCACTATGACCACCCCTCGGCCGACATCCTCCATAAAGATTTCAATGAGCGCCTGGAGTGGCACGGGACGAAAAACACGGATATTCAGATAGGAGCCATTTACATTACTAACGTCACCTTCAATGACACGGGGACATACCGCTGCACCATCCACCGCACGCTCTTCCTGCCCCAGTACAACCAGCATGTCACAGTGGAGAAGGAGGTGGAGCTCAGCGTGGTGCCTGTGGGTAAGGTGGTACCGGCAGAAAGACTCTCAGAAAGCAGTGTTGAGATAACTTAAGGAAAAGCACTAATACAGCAATGAAAAATAATGTTACAAGTAGAGGGAAAGCTCACATTACGCAAAATACACCTGACCACTAATATGTGTCCCTAGCCCCTCTTTACCGTCTATACCGTCTATACCATCTATACCCCCCAATGATGAGAAAAGTCCATCCCCTCCACCTTTTACCTGCTCCACTTTTCAGAAAATGTGTGCTCAAACAGGCCGATTGGAGGTTTTCCCTTTGTGACATCACAAAGGGAAGCAACCCCTCCCCCAAGTGGGTGACACTCCCAAAGCTGGGGAACCCCATTGTCCCTGGATGTGGTTAAAACATTTAATGTTGCGCATAGACGGGCACACTATGAGGCCTTTCCAAATAGCGGCATTAGAACAGCACAAAAGAAGACAACAGCCCAAACAGAAACACTTTTTTTTAAAGGTACAGACACAAGAAACAGCCTGTTCTGAGCAGGGCTGAAATAGAGGGGTTTATAGACATGATCAAATACAGGAGCAGACATGTTTTTGGGGACCTCTGAGACTTATTTAAACTGGTTGAAAAGGAGGACAATATGTGACCTTTTAAAGTAAAGTGCAGAAATATCAGCACAACATGCTTCAAGTGTCAGAACCAAGAAATAATTCAGCAGAATATTTCCCCATATAATGGATTGATCATTATAAACGATGCCTCAGTGGGAAGAAAGGAATCTGTGTTATATACAGCGAGGTCATTAAAAACATTTGATCTGGCCTTCTCCTGTGCACCCTCAAAGATGAAGTCAGTGCCAGGAAAGCATGGAGCGAGTAATTTCATCTTTCTCTGCCAGTGTTAGTGGCTACCAATACGATACCAGGTCTATGTGTCCCTGAGGTAAAGCGATAGGATTTAGAGGTCAAATTTAAACACATGATAAACTCCTTATATTTTCCTGTCTGTATCACAGTGTTTCTGTGTGTTGGGGTTAAACAAATGAGACGGTTTCTGACTTTATATGATTTTTACCTCTGCATTTCTTTGTCAATCTTAACACTGGTGCACATGCCTCCTCTGTAATGCTCCATTGTTGGTTTCTGTTCTCCAGCCAATAGGGAGCTGACGTCGGTGATCTCAGAGATTATGATGTACGTGCTGATAGTGGTTCTGCAGCTGTGGCTCGTCGTTGTTCTTGTCTACTGTTACAAGAAGATTTCAGAGGAGCACGAGGCTCGGGAGGCCCGTAAAGCTCTCAAAGCTCAGGCGGAGTGAGTCATCGATCATTTTACGTTATGTATTACTGAGGTGATTCATTTCAGATTAACATTTCAGCGTTTGACCACCAAGGTCAGACAATGTCATTTGAATTAATATAGTATAATATATGTATGACTGAAATCTGATACCGATATATTAGCCGGTATCTTTCTTGGTTCTACCTTCAATCTGAAGAGATAGATAGATATCGGTAAACACGTTTATTGACTCGATCCCTCAAAAGCAGTTATCAAACACTTACACAGAAAATATATATAATGAAGACAAGATGGTCACTCAACTGGAAAGTAACTGCACATGTACGTGCATCATCGCTCGACACTCTGGAGGGTAATGGTGCTAGTTGTAATCCAAATAGCGCCCTCTGCTGGGGACAGAGAACTGCTAGTGTAATACAATGAAACTGGTGAATAAATTGAGAAATATCGGCACATATCTGCGATAAAATGAACAGATACGAGAGTCAACTTGATATGCTAATACTGGCCAATATTATCGGCCTGGCTCTGATTGATTGAGCACAAAAAATCTTTTTCATTTAGAATTTAAATGCATTTTTCAGTATGGTATGTATATTTTTGGGGACTGATTATGATTCTGCTGTTTCTCACATCCAAACTCTTCCCCGAAATGTTTTATTTCCAGACTCATAGAATCAAAAGACAACTGTGACGGGGTGCAGCTCGAGTAAAAGCCTGGTGAGTAACGCAGATTAACCAACTTGCACAACATCTGATTTAGAATAATGTGAAGAATGTGACCTTTCTCTTTTTATTTATTCATTTACTTTACATGTTGTATCCATCAGGTAAACCACAAGTCATCTCTGCAAGACTCAAGCTTCACTGCTGCATCATGATTCAAAACTCCTGTAATGGAGGTTGATTTGGATTTTTTTTATTTGTGTGATGCTCATTTGTGTATGCAACGTTTACAGTTATGTGTGAATACAAGCTGAAGGTGCAGAAGACAGCAGGCAGATTTCCCCTTAGATTTACTAGACCTGTTGTCTCTTCGATGTCCCATGAGACAACAATGACTCGCATTACTTGTTTGTGGATTTGAATATAAAGCTTTCAATCCAATGAACTTTTCTTTTTTATTCCATCGTCATCTATGATATGTGATTTTCTTAGTACAGAAAAAATGACAAATTATTTAATCAGAAAAAAAGGAAATCAGATAATGTCTATAATTATAACTAACCCAATTATAAATACACTTTTTCACTTTTTGTAAATGTTTGACGGAGTATAAACACCTTCCAATAATAATAACGAGGCTGCAGAATCTTTGTAAGTGTTTGAAATAGTGCGGACATGAACAGATCATCAGTTTCCAAATGGCTGAAGAATCGATGAACCGTCTGTCGATGATCTGAGCAAATTATTCAGTAAAGACAACTGCATGAAAAAATATTTTAAAACATCCCATCAAACATTGAATTTATTGGTATGCCTCAGCTTCACAGACTACTCTCCGGATCTCAGGAAATCTGTGTCTTTAAAGTGATGGATTTCAAACTACATAAATCGATAAGTCAAATGGTTTTAGGTAACATAGTCTGTGAGTGTGCTGGGTTATATGAAGACGGGTCCTTTGAGGATATTCATGTACTCGGTTTTTAATTCTCTTTGAAAAAGAAGAACATACAAATCAAATGTGTAACGATTGACCAATGTCATGTCTTAAAAACTGCCATATGAGATTTCTTCACTTTCACTTTAAGAGTCTCTTGGGATCTGAGCGCTCCTGAAACCTTGAGATTTTTAATGTGGGCTGTGACATCACATCCAAGCCAGCTTTAGTGAGCCTTAATCCTGAGCAGCATGTCTTAATTTAGCTGTGTGAAAATGTAAAAAAAAAAAAATACACTGCTGTAGTCAATCCAATCTTTTCTGTTACTTCTCGTCTCTTCTTCTCTGTAAGTTTGTAAATGAACCTGATTAAAGAAAACGCATTGGTAAATGTTTTTCTCTCATGAATTCATTGCATTTGTTGTTATGACAAACACTTAAACAATAGATCATTCTCAATAACGCATAACTTTGAGAATCGTTCATTGCTGAAGAATAACATTTGATGTACGGACACTGATCTTTTGACCAAACATTGCCCTTTGCTGTAGCTGCATATATACACCTACAAACATTTCTATTTTAAATACCTCAGGGAATTTCTGGCACGCACACACAGACGAACACACACACACGTACACACACACACACACACACACACACACGCACACACACACACACACACACTATTTCAGTGAGTTTAAGGACATTTGGAGGTCATGGTGTTGTAACTCAATCCAGCCCGAGATGTGCTGCAGACTGTCTGAACTACCTGCAGGCTGAAAGCAGCTTTGTTCTCCTACAGTGAAATGTGAATACTACAGGTTTTATTAATACATGAGAAAACAGCACCAGCGACAAACTCTCTTAACAAACGGAGTTTTAACACCAAGCTTGGGCCACTAAACATGCGGGAAACCGTATCTTCAATTTGACATATATCCCCTGATTACTTTGCTTTGTTACTGTTCTGATATTATAAATATTCGTCATTCCTTTGGTTCATGCATACAAATTGTCTTGTTGTCATGAGCCAGCAGTTATAGAGACAAAAAAATAAAGAGAAATAGAAATGTGCAATATCTGTCTCTGGTGTATAAAGAGTTTTATATTTGCCTCAGTGAGTTTCATGATTTCATCACATTAACACATCAAACAGGTTTGATGGAAAAGACAATACACCAACCATGTTCACCGACAGTAAACTGTGTAGTATAGGACGGTGTGTTAAGTCATGCTGCAGCACCGACTCTCTATAATATGCTTTGACCTTGCCCTGTGACCTCCTCCTTTCATTAGACGTGTTGACAAGATGCCAGGTATCTCCTCTGCTTAAAACGCACGAGCACGAAGGAGAGCACATCAAGACGAAGAAAAGGAGGGGATTCACATTTCTGTTCGAGGAGAACTTTGAGACCAGCGGCTTTGTGACTTTTAATGATCAACGTCTGCTGATGTGAGGGACAGCAGAAACCGAGTCCAGGTTATTTGAAGGTAGGAAGGCTTTTCTTTTATTCTCACCTGCAGGATAATGATGTAGATCTAATTTGTAGAGATGAGTTTTGTTATCACTTCCCCGCTCTCTTTCATCATCTCAAAGTCAGACAAGGTAAGTCAAAATATGTGTCTCCTGCCTCAAAGCTCAAGTCTGTTCATTAACAGCCAAAAAATACACATCTTTATACTGTTTAATACACTTTAACTTCCTGTGAGTGTTATTTTCTCACACAAATCAGATATGCTGTTTCTCACATCGCTCTGACCTTCATGTTATTTTAAAATAAACTCAATAAACAGAACTCCGCTGTTTCCAGATTCAAACGTCTCTGTGAAGAAAGTTTAAGGCCTTCTTTTAAATTAGAAAAATGAAAACAAAGCTCATACAAACATGCAGTTTACCCCACACATAGATAATATTATACAGAGTACGGCCTAGACCTGTTCTTTTTTAGAGTGTCTTAAAGTTACTTTTGTTCGGATTTGGCGCTATACAAATAAAGACTGATTGATTGATTGATTGGTTGGTTGGTATTCTTACCCAGACATATGTTCAGATGTGTGTATTGACAGTTGACTGTTTACAGTTTACAGAGTGATTTGTCTTATAAAGGTGAGGACACGTTGAAATCATCTGATTTATAATTTTACATCGACTGAAGTCCAAATCTTATCAAACACATCTCCTCTTCCATGTTCTTTATTGTCCAATTCTTTCCCACCATACTCTTTAGTTCTCAAAACTTACTTTTCCATTTTTTGAATATTGGAGGTCTCATTTTCTTCGAATCTTTTTGCATCACTTTTTCATCTGGGGAATTCTGAATCATTCTTTTTTAAATTCCAGTTTGAACTAGTTAACCAAAAGAGCACGTCACTCCGCTGTTCATCTCCCTACACTGGCTCCCAGTTACTGCTCGCATCAACTTTAAATCTCTGCTGCTCATGGTCAAAACAGTAACAGAAAATGCTCCTCCTTACTTAAACTCTTTAATACAGGTCTACGCTCTCTCCTGCCCTCTATGCTCTGTCAATGAAAGGCGTCTGATCCAAACTTCATAACAAGGCCATAAGTTTCTAAATAGACTCTTCTCCTCTGTCGCCCCCTGATGGTGGAACAAACTTCCTAACTCCATTCGATCTACAGAGTCCCTTTGCACCTTTAAAGGTGCACTAAGTAGATTTGGTGGTGAAATTTAAAAGTTGGAGAAGTGAAACAATTCAATGCTATGTTTTGTGAACTAAATACACACACAAAGGAAAAAATGGGCCCCTGGATCACTGTTCGACGCTAAAAAGCTACCAGGAGAGTTACGGTTTCACTGCGCACCCCCACCACAACTTCTCATATAGCATTTTATCTTCAAACAGTGTTACAGGGGCCACATTTTCCTCTGAAGATTGTGTTTGTGTATAGAGTTATGAACATATATCACAGAATCTGTACATTTTTCCTACTTTCATATTTCTCTAACAAAACTCCATAGTGCACCTTTAAGAAAAAGCTGAAGACCCAGCTCTTTATGAACACCTACGCAATAAATGATCATGATGATGAGGATGGTTATGATATAATTGATGATGATGATGATGATGATGATGGTTTTGTTTGGTAATGACATTATTAAGGATGGTTTTGATGCTGATTAGAACTCTCAAGAACAGCTGTCGATGTGCACTTCCTGTCAGCACCTGTGTGTCCGATCAGACTTAAAGCTGTGTTGTTCTTACTCTCCGATGTAGGCCTATACATCGCTTTGGATAAAAACGTCTGCTAAATGAATTGTAGAATTGTAGTTGTTGGTTTCCCTGTATGATGTGGTCTGTATCTGAGAATTTGCTTTAAAAAGTTAAATTTCATGACTTTCACCACATTTTTTACAGCATTGAACGCTTAATCTTCTTTTGAAAAACTGAATATATTTAATATTATTATATTCTGTATATAAAATATAACTCAACTGTTTAACTCATTTTGTACTTGAGTTATGACCAATTTTACCAATATTATTTCATTGTAAAAAAGTGGTTTCACTCTTAAAAAACTAGTAAGTTGTCTGTAGCTGCTTTTCTTGTTTATCTGGGTTAGGATAAGTAATTTAGATATATGTTAGAGTTGATAATACAATAAATAAAGTATATTTCCTCCTGACCTATGTTATGATCCTCATTCTCCTCTATTCAGTTGCAGTTCCCGGATCGTCCAGCAGAGGTCAGACATGTCACACATTAACGCCACTGAGCTGCAGTCGCTCCTGCTCTCCTTCCTGCAGCATTGCCTCAACAGCTCAGGCGTGCTCTTTCCGCCGATACCTCAGAACTACACTACCCAGCAGGCTTTGCATCAGTCGACAGGAGCCAGGGCCCACTCTCAGTCTCAGGGCATGATGTACATCTTTCTGGTGGTCGGCATGTTCAGCTTCTTCACGTTCGGCATCATGCTAAGTTACATTCGCTCCAGGAAGGTGGAGAGCTCTCAGGATCCGTATCACCAGTACATCGCCCACGACTGGACGAAGGTGGTGACTCCGTCCAGGGCCGTCACCGAGGCTCTGCACAGGGAGGCAGCAAGCCCCAGAGCCAGCAGCAAGGAGCCCGTCATCATCTGTAACCCGGCAACCCTGGAGCAGCTGCCAGACTAGAATATAGCAAAATTCAAATATATAAAACTTTGTAACACAAGACTTATATCACCTTTACTTTAATGTCACATAGCAACCAGTAGTCACAGTGTAAGGTTGGAATTTTCACAAAAGTAATTTCACAGAAAAAACTTTAACCATAAAGTTAAATTTGCTTCACAAGCATTTTCATTAATGACACTTTCCCGTCAAAAAGCACGATAACTCAGTGGCTTCTGTTCTCCCACTTACAAGTGATGGTGACAATAACAGTATTCACACAGAGTCCAATAATGTTCAGTGGTTCCACATGTGTCTGACTTTGATTTAGAAACTATTATGAAGTATGTTTGTGCTAACCGAAATAACACAAAAATGATTTAAGGGCAGAATTTTAATGTTGCAATTTTTAAATGGATTTCTTGCAAGTAGAATTCATCTGTAATAAATTTTCTAAATCCCAAATTTGTGTTCAAATTATTTTTTTGCTTTAGAATTTAAATGTATGATCTGCAGTCTAGCTGAGTCACTCGCCAAAGACCTGCCATTATAAATGTGTTTTACATTTTTGTGCTTGAGTCCCACCCAGCTCAAATGTAAGCTTCAGATTCAAACTCAGAGTTTACTGATTTGTAAACAAGTTTTTGGTTGGCACAAAGCCATTTTAGATCCCTTTCTGTCTTGCAGAAAAACAAACATTTTCGATGCATTGATTACAATTTTTCCTTTCAGCAATATTCTGTTTGATGGACCAATAAAGAAAAAAAAAAGGTGGGCAAGTCTTTCAGAGGACAATTATTGGTTTAAGAGAAAAGAAAAGAAAAACACTGTCCTCAGATACATTTTCTGTTCCCTTGAATTCAGACTTTAGTTTTCTAGTCGGAGCATATTCTTCATCCACGACATCAGGCCTTGTTTGGTGTTTTTCTGCCTTGTTATGGCGTTGGCTCTTTTTTTCTCCTCCTTCCTCCTCTCTCTCTCCTTCTCTCTCTCTCTCTGCTGCTCCAGTCTGTGTTGACGAGCTGCTTTTACCGCCCGCTCAATCTCTCGTGACAAACTGAAGTGAACCATCTGCATGTTGAGCATCGGTACGATGAGGTTGTAATTATCCACCACTTTGTTCAGTTTCACTAACTCCTCTTCTACAGATGCACACAGCTGCTCCCATTGGCTCTGATCTTTTGGGGTCATTGGGTCCCCGAGCTTGGCCCTCCCCTCTAATAACCTTTTTCGGATGTGAGCAGTGTTTTCCCGGATGTCACGCTGTGTGACGACCCATGCAGGCTGATAACCATTGTCTATGAGGATGCGGTTGAGGTTGTGGGTCATTGGATCAGCGTATGGATTGTGCTCAAACTTGTTTAGGGGCTTTCCGGCGCCACTCAGGTTCCTGAAATCTCCTCGGGCCATGGACTCCTGGATCAGGTCCTCCACCAGTCGCTCCACAGCCTGGGTGATTTTGATCTTTCGACTACGCTGACGGATGTCCCGCTCCACCAGTGCCCCCTCTGCAGCAGCAGCCCTCTCGTGCTCCCTCTGTCGATAGTCCAAAACCTGCTCGGACGCCCGGTCCACACGAATCTGCCGGTACTGACGCTCACGCTGGCTGGGTGTTCCTGAACCCACACCCTCGTAGCTGAGGTAGTGTCTGTGTGGAAAGGCTGTACCTCTGGACTTATCCTCATCTTCCACTTCCTTTCCTCCATCAGGCTTCTTGGTCTTGCTCTGATGAGCCAGCACAGCTCGGTAGGCCTCCTCCACCCGAGCAAACAGCCCTGGATCAGCAGTCGGAGCTCCAGAGTCCGGGTGGTAGAGCTTGGCAAGGCGAAGGTAGGCCTCTTTCACCTGCACGGGACTGCTGTGTCCCTCGTCTGGGAGTTGCAGAAGCCTGTAGCTTTCTTTCAAGCTGCGACTGATCTGAGGGCCGGAGCTGAGCGCTCTGAGCGACGGAGACTGTCGAGACAAGATGAGCAGTAAACAGCCAGAGTAGAAGTTGCTGCGGGCACAAAAGAGGTGGGAAGTGTAACCCATGGCTGGCCGAGTCCTGTGGATTAGAAAAGCAAAATGTTTTTAATCAATTCTATCAGGTCAGGCTCAATTGTTCAGAGTTACTGCCAAATTGTACACTCTTGGCAGTACTGGAGAGCCAAACTGGAGATTTCTACGCTTTTGGATCTTTAAGAATTTAGGTTACTTGGTGCTTGTGAATAAGAAACATATCTTTCTATCTATGCTTTGCTGTTGAGATCATTTTGTTATTCGGCTCAATAAAGAATTGGGAAAAATGGAGGCACAAGACGATACCTCCTGTTTTTAATTCTTAAACTGAAGCTCTTCATTTCTAGCATATTGATGGCCCTGATCGTACAATATAGCAGATATATATACACTTAAATTCATACTTAACCCTTGATTGTATTTCTTTGTGTTTATGGACAGATCTCTCTGTTGTAGCTGCAAAATAAATTCCAAAATATGTATCTCCTTTTCTCCTCATTCAACAAATTAGTATGAAAATGTTTAATATGTACTCTACCCCATGCCAAACCTGGATGTGTACGTCTATTTTAAAGTTGACTATACTCATACTCTGACATGACATGAAATAAGGACAATAATCATTCAATAGAGAACATTTTTATACACAATGTGTTGCAGAAGAAATATTAATGTAATTCTTCAAAATTGAGCAAACTTGTTCCACCTACACAATACAGAACAAAGGCAATGAATTGTGGTCAATTATATTTTAGAGCTGAGGGACCTGAGACCCCAAACTGAGATGAAGAACACATCAGGAATGAGAGTGTAGTGTTGGGCTGCTGTAGAGAGCAGTAAAGGTATCCAACAGGCCTGCACAATTATGAGAAAAATACGCGATGTGTTATATGATTGTGCAATATTGCGATGAGTGCATATTAGCTTTAACTCCCTGTTTATGTCTGTCTACTCTCCATGTTTACAGAAAACGTAACATTGTGTCAGGCAGTGGCTCATGTGGAGTTCAGATCAGCTGTGTAGCAGAGTAATGACAGGTCCATAACAAAGATAAAAACAAAGCTAACTCAGCAACGAGTAACTTTCACATATTCGGCGCTGCTTCTGCTTTAATATGCATTTTTTTAACAGACAGGGTGAGTGCAATTTGGTCATCAGGAGCCACAAATTAAAAAATAAACATATGTTCAGTTTGAAGGCTGTTTCACTGCTACCAGCTTAGTGACGCTGCCACGTTTACTTAAACTTTATAATTATAAAAAACAACAATGTAACGGTATCAAACAACATGCGCTGAATGAAAGTGAGAGCACATGTATGATTTTAAGACATTAAATAATACTGCTTAACGTTCAATGACCTACATGTGAATAGGAGCTGCCCCTTCTTCTTCTTCTTCTTCGCGTCTTCTTCCACTTTTGGGTTTAATGGCGGTAGGAAACCAGCTTAAAGGCGCATTACCGCCACCTATTGGACCGGAGTATAAAACAAGCAAGACAGGGAAAGCAAAAAAAAAAAAACTGGATAAGCACCTAAATTCTTTATATTTTCTCTTTATTTCTGTTTCTTTAAAATTTGTCATTAATTAATTCATTGTATATTTTAAAAGATCCAGTTAAGAGTTGTTTCTTTTAGCAGTGCTGCTCTCCGTCGGCCATGCAGCAACTATGACTGATCAACACCTGGGGGTCTGGGAGGAGATCCCCCAGGACACCATCCAACGACTCATCAGGAGGATGTCCAGACATTGTCAGGAGTGCATACAGTTTATACAGACTGAGTCAAATTAAGAGATGTTGTGATGAAAGTTGGATAAGGCTGGGATTTCAGTAGTTTTTACTTTCGCTGTGATTTGGAATCCAGCCCTCAATGGGTTGAAGATTTTGGTTTCAATTGACCCTCGTTAGCTACGTCAATTTGTTCCTAACAAATCATACAACGTATAGGCTATGTCACTGAAGATGTTCCACTTAAACAATTCGTTCACCAACATCTGATTTGTGATTTAAGTGTTCCCTTGGTTTTTGTGAGCAGTTTATTTTCAAATGTCTTGTGATCAATTTAATACTTAATGGGTAAAATAAAAGTAATAAAACAAAATAAAATACAAATTGTGCACACACACGTTTGAGAAGAGCTTATTTTGCATAATTTCCTCTTCTCGTAAAAATGAAACAAATAAATGAGCAGCACACATTACAATCAGATTACCATCAATTGAAAAGTAAGTAGCCTATATGATGTAGGGCAACAGTTCAGATTAGACTATATTAGGTGTCCCAAGGTTTTTTTTTTTTTGATAAATGCCCAGGGAGTCAAACTATTCAAACAATATGTCACATATCTTTGTGTATGAAAATAATTGTTTGTACAGGTTGACTGGACGTTCGGTCCTACAATAGGTATCACAGAAACATTTTTCTACAGCATTTTGCAGAAGAGTACCATATTTTCCTCTACAGATTCTAACTTTCAAGTTGGCACATGAGAAATGCAAGAAAATAGACTTCATTAAAAAAATAATTATTTGTTCCAAAAATGTTAAAAACAAGGTTCTATATGCAGAATCGTGGAAGGTTAAAATGTGGATATACAGTGTTGTATTACTTGAACGGTAGAGGTCTTGATCTTGTGTAGGAATCGCAAGCATTTTGGCTCGGTCTTGTCTCGGTATCAGACAAGGCGGACTCCAGACCTTCCCAGTGTAACGGTCTAAATTAGTGGCATGTCCCCCTGCACACAAGATAATGATTTTTCTTTGATATTTATGGTCGAGTTCTTGTCTCGGTCTCGACCTGCCTTGGCCTTGGTTATGGACTCAGTCTCGATCCTTAAATGTCTTGTTCTTCTCGGAGTATTCTCGTCTCGGGTATGTCTTGGTCTCGGTTAGAGCGGTCATGACTACAACACTACATTTGAATATACTTTTTTTTTAGTATGAAGGAGTCTTGCTGTGTTTGCGGAGAGACAGCTGATTATAGCTTCAGTTTTCTGAAAGATAACTCAGCCATCTTTCATTGTATGTCCTTAATTAAATCTGAAAGCCTTGTGTTGAAACGTGATATGCAGTCTTTTGGTCACTGGCAAAAAAACACATTGTTCTTTTCCCTAATGTGGTTCATTGGTAGAGACGGTCTTCTCTCAACCGGTTCGATCCGCAGCTCCTGAGCAACAAGTCCGATGAGTACTTGGACAAGACACTTAATTCCAAATTGCTCCCGCTCCAGACTCCTTCCTCTTGAGATCATCCACAAGATATGACTCCTCCTTCTCAAGGATTTGGTAGAAGACGTCTTTTGCTTTTTGTCCTCCAGATTTTAGGGGACCACGAAAGAGCTTCCTCATCTTCTCCTGAGTGGTTGGGGTATCTCTTATTTGATCATAAACTTCTTGACGGATTACACCTTTTTCCAGTAGCTTATCCAATATTGGTCCAATATTGTTCACATTTGCTTTCAGGTCACACTGGTGTTTATCCACAAAGTGCACCTCTGAAGGGGAGACAAAAATGAAATGATTTACTTTCATATCTGGCGATGTCAGATTCTTTTAGAATCACAAAATGAAAGTGTGAATTGCAAAGTGATAAAAATATGATCATCAGAAATTAACATTCAAAATGTCATTGCGTTTCTGTGGATTTATTCTACAATTCATTTAGCACACTTTTATCCAAAGCGACAAACATCAGAGAATAAGTACAACACAAGCAAGGATCTAGAAAAGGAGGAAAAAACGTTAGTAAAAGCGAACAAACAGCTTAAAGTCTGATCAGACACACAGGTGCCGACAGCTCTTCGTGAGAGTGCAAATCAGCATCAAACCAGCCTAAATAATGTAATTACCAAACAAAACCATTGTCATTGTCATTATCATCATTATCGACATCAATAGTATCATTAAGGTCGTAGGTGTTCATAAAGAGCTGGGTCTTAAGCTTTTTCTTAAAGGTGCAAAGGGACTCTGCAAATAAAATTCCACCACCGGGGGGCGACAGAGGAGAAGAGTCTAGTTAGCGTCTCCTCGGGCGAATCGACATGTCCGGGCAATCGAGGCCACTTGAACCTTAAATGTTAGCTGGTCATCAATCACGACACCCAGCTTCCGGGCAGACTTTGCGGGAATGAGTTTGGTTGTACCAAGTTGGATATTGATCTGTGGTTGCATAGAGGGACTGGCTGGGATGACAAGGAGCTCAGACTTTGAACGGTTGAGTTAAAGGTGCCGTTCATTCATCCATGTAGAGATATCAGCAAGGCATGACAGGAAGAGAGCTGGGTATTGTCAGCATAGCAGTGGTATGAGAAGCCATGAGAGCGGATTATTGAACCAAGTGAGCTTGTGTATATGGAGAAGAGAAGGGGAACCAGCACTGACCCTTGGGGCACCCCTGTTGATAAATTGTGTGCTTCTGACACTTCTCCCTTTCAAGACACTCTAAAAGATCTCCTTGAGAGGTAGGACACGAACCAGCAGAGGGCAGATGCTGAGATGCCAAGTTCAGAGAGCGTGGATAGGAGGATTTGATGGTTAGCTGTGTCAAAGGCAGCAGACAGGTCTAGCAGTAGAACAGAGGACCATCCCGCAGCTATAGCCGCTCGTAGCGATTCTGTTACGGGCAGTAATGCAGTCTCAGTAGAGTGGCCCCGTTTAAAACCTGACTGATTTGGGTCAAATAGATCATTTGTGGATAGAAACTCAGAGACCTGATTAAAGACTGTGCGCTAGATTACATTTGACAGATAGGGCAGAAGTGAAACCGGTCTGTAGTTTTCAAACTGGGCTGAGTGTGGGTTTATTTATGTTAACCGTATAGTTTTGGCATTCATTCTCTATCGGCAAATTATAAAGTGAAACTCTTTTGCGAAATAAGCTACATAAATGTTTCTGGTAAAAATATGAATATAAAAAAGAACTTCGATCACGAAGTAAACTCTTGTGCCAGGTTGCTCTAACAGAACAGCACACAAAAGGGCAACACGAAGAGCATCAAATAAAACGTTTTTTTTTTAAATTGCAAAAAAGTATTACAAAGTAATTAGGGGGTAAAGGTTTCATTCAAAGAAAATCGGTGTAAAAAAAGGATAACAGAGTAAGATAAGAACAAATAATAATCATTAACAGTTCAGACACAGTGCTAGGCTCTAGTTATGCAGACTCCAGGTAGTGACCACGCCGATAATACTACATGATAATAAAGAAATATAATTTGCTCTGGAGGATTTGTCTTATCTAGTTGTGACATGGCACATTTCAATTTCATGGCATATTTCTGTGATAAAAGTAAAACCCTGTTAAAGACTGCATGCACCTCACAATCTGAACTGTTTGTGTTTCAGTCAAATCAAACTTTACTGAATTTAAACATGTATAAACGACTGAACAATTACAGACATTTTTAACAATGCAACTTGTTCAAAATAAATTGTCGCCTCCAACAATTAAAAAAGCATATTTACTGTTGATATATCAAAAATATCTATACTTAGCTGCCATAACATTATATATCAGCACGCAAAATATGGTGATACTATAATGTATCGATTTTTTTCCCCACCTCTACAATTTATCAACACTATTTTCATATTCCCTTTCAAGTGTGTATTAAAAAAAAAATAAAACACACAAATGGCCCACCTTAGAGCAAGAGTTTGGTTTGTCCACTGCAGACTTAACTAGTGTTGATTTTGATTTTCTATGGCCAATATCACTCAACAGTACATCACAAATAAATATGGTGGTCATTTTTTTTCTTGTCTTTCTGACCTTAACAGCCATTATAGTGTAACACAGTGCGAAGGCTGTTAAGATCTAAATGTTGGACTGTTGAAAAAGACTCAGGGCCATAGGAGAGGACTGTCTTACCACAATGCAGAGCAGTGAAAATACCGGATATAATGTATTCCCCAAATCTAATATTGATCATTTCCCTTTTTTTCAGCATCTCGTCTCGAACAGTGATGCTGACAGTAAGAAAGATAGAGTTGTTCTTCCAAACACATAAAGAATGATTACTTAAAATGTCTTACCTGGTGCATGGGAAGTGCCTTGGTAATCATCTGAAAAGTAAAATGCTTAGATCAATAATTTATTTTTGACTTTCTGCTTTGTTTAAAAGGACACACCTACTCTGTTTTCACTAATAATTCTAGAGAGTTAAACACCCGTTTTAGTGTATTCAAACCTTTTCGAATTGTGCGGGTCCAAACTGGTGTACTACGGAATAAGGACCAAGACTAAGAAAGGTTCAACAAAAACCCATATGAATCGGCAGAAAAGGGAGCCAGCCAACTTTCTGGGGGCGGCTAAGGCTCAGGTGGTAGAGTCATCGTCTCCCAATCGGAAGGTTGAGGGTTTGATCCCTGCAGCAACTTGTCCGATGTGTCCTTGGGCAAGACACTTAATCCCAAATTGCTCCTGGTGTTTGTCGGCAGTGTGTGAATGGGATTAGTTACTTCTGATGGTCTGACTACATAGCGACCACTACCATCAGTGTGTGAATGGGTAGGTGTGACATGCGGTGTAAAAGTGCTTTCAGTAGTCAGAAACTAGAAAAACGCTTTCCAAGATCAAGTCCATTCACCATCGCCTGGAAGAGCTAATCCAAGGCACCATCCTTATGTAAATTTCCCCACTGTGGGATAAATAAAGGATTATCTTATTTTATCTTACCTGGTGCATGGGAATTGCTTTGGTAATCATCTGAAAAGTGAAAAGTAAAATACTTACATCAATAATTTATTTTTGATCTGCTGCTTTGTTTAAAAGCAGTCACCTACTCTGCATCAGTAATAATTCTAAGTAAAAAAACAGTTTTAATGTATTCAAACCTTTGTCAATTGTGCGGGTCCACACTGGTGTACTCTCATTTTTTTTTGTAAGCTCGAGGGTGAAGTCTGTGTCTGGATTTCTTATACGTACTTGAAAGTACGGTGGATCGGTGAATTGATATTCGAGCTTGACTTCCTGTGGGGGAAAAATGTGTAAAAGACATTGAAGTAATGTAGCACCAGATTTTTTTAAATTGCTATAATTTATGCATTTTTCAAAAAGGTGATATGTTCTTTTGAATGAAAAAGACATAAAAAGATAAATCTGCTGTATCTTGCTAAATATTGTTTAAATGCTAGGTATAAAACACACTCGTACTTTGTTGATCTTTAAATTCTGTTTGACACAAGGTGCCTATTACTTAAATTTGTCAACTGTGCGGAATGTGTGAATTAGCCATTCAAAAGTGAAGTGCTGTTGTTATCATCTATTTCTGTGGCATCAAGAATAAAGAAGACACTGCGGTGGGATTACTATGGTGCTCTGAAAGCGTCATAGAGCACACAATATAGATGATTAAAACAAATTAATGCATTCAATTTGGACCTTAATCACATTGTGATTAACGCATTATTATTGACAACCCTACTTTTAAATTATTGTTCAAATTGACTTATCCAACAGTATCCAACTATTCAGAACCACAGATTTAAATGCAGCTCAAAACATACTTTGGGACAAATTGCTGCACCATCCATATCGGTTGATAGGATAAAACGATCCTTCATTCTCAAGTGCATATTTTCAGGTGGTGCTTCAATTTCTTCGTTTCTGTAGTTTTTTTCAATCTTGAGAATTTCCTGTAGAAAAAAAACACAATAGAAAGTTGCAACAAAAGCTGATTTGTGATCATTTTTGATACAATCATGATTTGAATCACTTATATTTATGAAATCAGGATAAGTAATAACCTGTCGAAGACCAGGATCACACGGGATCAGATAAACTTTGAGCTTGAGGAATGTTTTTTTCTTCTTAAATATCAACATGCTGCAGCGTGTTTTCACACGCGCACCAAATTTGATCAGAACCCCCTTTGGCGAAAAAACTGGTTCAGCTAACTTGACATGGCAAGGCGTGACCTCGGAAACTTGTTCCACAACATCACCACAGTCATCGATGTGGAGGACGGCAAACTCTCCTAATATGTCAGTGTTGCCGTCTGCACAAAATACAAATGCACACATAAGTGAAAAGAAATAATTGCATCAGTTTTTCTTTTAAATGATGTTAGTTGCTCAATTGTAAAGGTCACATATTATGCAAAATACACTTCACCATGTTTTCAGAACACTAATATGTGTCCATAGTCTGTCCAAAAACCCAATTATGAGAAAAGTCCATCCTCTCCGTCTTTTGCCTGCTTCCCTTTTTTTAGAATATGTGTGCTCAAACAAGTCGTTTAGAGATTTCCCCTTGTTGACATCACAAAGGGCAGTAACCCCTTCCCCAGGTGGGTGACACCCGGTGTTTGTTCTGCCCGCTGAGTCTGCCCTAAACAATAGTCGTGGATTTTTTTGCAAGAAACTTCACAGGCATGTTTTGGGGACCTCGGAGACTTACCATATTTAAACTGGGTTAAAAGGAGGATAATATGTGACCTTTAAGTTATTTTCTATATTTCCACTCACCTATGCAGATCCAGTGTGGCAGGTACACTTCATCAAACTTTCCAGCAATGACTTTGATGTTCATTAGAGGACCTGCAGGCAAGTATTTCAAGCTTTCCATCCTCTCAATGTGTTCCTCCCAAGAGCAAAACTTGTACTGAAAGCTGACCTTATCCTTACAGATCCAGCGAATGCCGGAGACATTGCATTCAAAACCGTTTCCTGCTTCACTCTGTAGGCTAAGTGACACAGCAAGACATCAATGAGTTTGTATATAACTGTACTGTAGTGTTTTAGGCACAAAAGGAGTAACAAAGAAAAGTATTGTTTTTCATTTGGTCAAAAAAAAAAATTCTCATTTGCTGTTGGTCAGTATTAAGGAAGATATTTGTACCTGTATGTAGGAGACTCATCTCCATCAGTACTGTTCACTTCAGGATCAAGTTTGGTCCAGTGACCAGAGTCCGGCTGAGAGAGACAATCATTTTATATTGGCAACAATTAATGAATAAATAAAATAAATACTGAATTAAAAAGAAACGGAACAAATGAATGATGGATGGGATTACCATTTCTTGTCCACAGTCGTCAGGCTCCACACAACCAAAAGGCCCTTGGAAAGACACAAAGGTTTCTTTAAAGTATGTTACTCAGACATATATTATCGAATAGTAACCTTACATCTCTTATATGTATCTCTTATTTTCTGCCGTCGGGTCGGGGTTATAGAACACTGACCTGGAAAAGGTGTTTTTTTTTTTTTTTATCTGTGTTTGTCTGCAGAACATGTGAATGTCATTAAACCCTTCTCCTAACAGCTGGAGAAAAAAAAACATGAAGAAAAAGAGTAGTGTGTTCAAAACTTTGGACCTACACCTACTTTTGAGAATTTGTACACATGATGTTCTATCAGACTTTTTTTTTAAAAACAACATCCCATCCCAACATAATCCCCTTTATCCATTGCTGTGATTTTGCTATCATGAGAATGGGACTGATGTGAGGTGAGTGACCTTAACCTTTGATCACACTATTGCTTTATCCTAGTGGTTGTTTGTGCAATGTTTAAAGATATTTACTCCAGACACTCTAGTTAAAAACATGGGACATTCAACAAACAAATGGACAGAAAAGCCTAAACACATGTTGCCTCCGTCCCCTGCTGATCAGCGTCACAGAAGCATTATAAAACAAAAAAAAAGATAGAGGTTTAAAAATGCAGTCCAGGTTCTGTACACCTAATGTTTTATAGTCAAATAACACTTTTTTTTTTAAAACTTACCTTTAGATACTGAGCTGCTTTCTGACAACTTTCCGACCAGATCAGTCCTGTTCATCCTCTCTAAAATATCCTCAGTCACCTCCACACAGCGTTGGCCATAGATCTCCACCATCAGCTTCACTATCTCATCTTTGTCTGCGGTCTCCACTTGGTGTCTTGGGATTTTTGGGAGCCCTTCTTTCATTTTAGTGTGGAGCAAGGCATGTTTGAATTTCTCCAGGTCCCCTGAACCTAATTCTTCCAGTGTTTCTAAAAGCTGTGAATGGACCGGTGTCATGGTTGATTCCTGCTTCATCAAAAAAGTAAGTAAATATTGTTAATTAAATAGTTAGAAATGAAAACTGTAGAGTGTCTGATGTAACATTACTCACATGTTGTGGATCTTTTTGCTGAAGTTTCTCTAAGGGGGGAGAGAAACGGACTCAATCAAATCAGACAAAAAGCAGCTTTAGTCAGTTTTAGTCATTTTGTGAATAAAATATAACATGGCACCATCTCAACATCTTAAAAATAAATAAAAAATGTATAACTTATGTGGGTTGGATGTGCGGTACTTGGCACAAAGTTAAACTTAAGTGTACTCATTATTAACGTCACAAAAACAAGGAGGCTTGATTCAGCTCAACAATGTCTGTAGTCGTCGTATTTAATGAAGCATATATATTTGTGTAATGTGTCAGTTTTCATCCTCTTACTGTTAGTGTTGAATCCTGAGCTGGTCCCTGAGAGCGTCTTTAGCAGATCAGTCTTGTTCATTCTCTGTAAAACGTCTTTGGTCAGCTCAACAGACTGTTGGCCATAGATGTCCACCATCAGCATCACTATATCATCTCTGCCTGCCTTCTTCACTTGTCGTTCTGGGGCTGGGAGGCCTTTTTCTTGGGCGATATGCAGCAGGTGTTGCTTGAATAGCTCGTGCTCTTTATATCTTAAGCCTCTCAATGTTTGCCGAAGTGTCCAATGAAGTGATGTTACGGTGGATTTCTGATGGAGTCAACATAATCAGAGAGCGTTTATGTGCTTCATCTCAACTGCAGACAAAACTTTAGTTCACTGGCATCAACATTAAGTTATGACAGTATTGTCACATCTACATTTCTGAGCTTTTAACCCCTTATGAACCAGGACTCAGTCTGAGATCCTCTGGCAGATCTCCGCTAGCTGTTCCAAGGTCCAGGCTGAAAACTAAAGGGGACAAGGCTTTTGTTGACAGAGCCCCCAGACTTTGGAACAGCCTGCCAGAGGAGATCAGACATGCAGAGTCAGTCCTTCGTTTTAATTCTCTACTTAAGACATTGTTTTACAAAAAAGCTTTTAATCTGTGGTTTCATTTTGAATTTTAATCTTTTATTCTATGAGTCTGCTTTTATTGTCTGTTTGTCTTACTGCCTGTCTGCTGCTTTTATATTCGGTTTGCTTTTATTGTCTGTTGTAAAGCATTTTGTTACCTGTATTGAAATGTGCCATACAAATAAAGTATTATTGTAAGTTTTGCAGTCAATAAGTAAAATTTATGTTTTGGTGAGAGCTGGAGATTGTGCTTCAATAATAGAAGTTCTTTCTGTGTTTATTTCATACTTTTCTTTCTGTTAGCATTAGTGGAAATACTTTAAATTTGTTAGCATTCTTTGAGCTATTTGGAAGCTAAATGCATATTGTTTATGTTCCTTTAGACAGCATGGTGTAAGAAAGCTGATGTGTGTATTTAGCATTTCTAATGTTTGAATGTGTAGCCAGACAGACAATTCCACAAATCCAGAATTCATAGATTCCTATCATTCAGATTAAAGGAACCTAAAACCCAGATGATTAACCCTTTCTTCAACCACCACACCACAGTTATAACTGACTCTCCACAGTGATTTACACAAACCCATCAGAATCAGTATTCACTCTTTTTCAATTATTATTATTATTTCTCTGCAATTCTACAATTCACTTAGCATATGCATTTATCTCAAGCAACATACATCAGAGATTAAGTAAAACACAAACAAGGATCTATAAAAAAGGAAACAATGTCAGTAAGAGCAAACAAACAGCTTTAAGTCTGATCAGACACACAGGTGCTGACAGGCAAAGCACAACCTCAACAGCTTATTGTAACAATAAATATCAAGCACATTAGTCACAGTGACACCATGATGATTTCAGATTTGAAGTTTACTGGAGTGACCAATTTTAACCAATCCAATATTGTCTAAAAAAGTCACTTGAGGGATGAATATGGAAGATATTTAGGATTTGTGCTCAGCTCTAAGGATGAAACGATGTCCCACTGCATCCATATGCTAAATGATAGAGAAATCTGGTATATTAAATAAAATCAGGCTCACCTCTGACAGGCTGCCAGGGTTGAAAACTATTCATTCACCTGCTACCATCACCTGGAGCACAGAATCAGCTCAGGCTCCACACGGTGTCCAGTAAAGGGATTACACACACACACACACACACATACCCAAAGGAAAACTAAAGGGCAAAACATAAACCCACATTTTGGCTCCAACACTTTCTATAAAAACAAAGTATTCTTAAGTGTGTTCTTTTTGTAACATCATCACAACATGGTACTTTTATTGTCCTCCTTCTTTACCATCTGCAGCTGAAAACCTTTTCCACCACTTTACTATCAAGATGAGAATAATTATGTTCATGTAACAATAAAATGAAATAAATGGAAACCTTGTTGTTTAATGTGTTTATGATTTTACTTTACTCACTTGATGACGCAGTTTAGGCTGATGTTTCTCTGAAGAGAAATAAAAAATAAAAAGTTAATAAATCTTCACAAACCTTAAAGGGCCATGCTTGACGTCAGCCTCAGATCAGAAATACAATATTTTATTATTTGACATAACAAAGGTCAGTGGCTAATGTTACAATGTTACAATTTCATTTAGCAGACGCAGACGAATAAATCTGGCATTAAACTGAAAAGTCCAGAGGTCTGTACTACGAAGCAGGATTTGGGGTTAGCGAGGTAACTTCAGGGTTAACCTTGGGTTTTCAGTCCTACGAAGGTGGTTCACTTCTAACCTGGGTATATCACCACGGTAACCTATGCTGCACACCTAACCTGCTGCACACCTAAAAATCTCCGCCACTGAACAGTCAGATCTCTTGATCTTGGAGCTCCCGCAGCTGATCGAGAGAGCGGAGGAGGGAGAGAGATCGACCAACACTTCATGTGTCCCGTATAATTTTACATTTGTCTTGAACTTCTTATTTTTAATTTAGTTCAGTGTTTGTTGGATATAACGATCTGCTGACGGCAGACGCAGTGATGATTGTGATTGGTTAAATTAAGCTAACTCCACCACTTTAATACGATTAGAAAAATTAACCCACAGGTATAAAACAGGTTTGTTATCTTGTGTAAACAAAATAATTTATTTGTGATCTCGTTACTTTTGTTGTAATTGTGAAATATCAAATATCTTTAAACATAAATGTGTGTAATGTGGCAGTGTTTGTTTTCTTTCTCTCACCTTGAAATCCTGAGTCTCTCCCCATCAGCCTCTCAACTAGATCAGTCCTGTTCATGTACAATAAAATCTTTCTGGTCTCATCCACAGACTGTCGCCCGTAGGTCTGCACCATCACATCCAATATTTCTGTACGCTCGTTTGAGTGTCTCAATAAATGTGAGATGTCTTTGGAGTCCTTTTGAAAGGCCAACTGCAAAAACTTCTTGAATTTCCTGAGCTCCCCATTATTTAAAGAACGCAGGATTTCCAAAAGCAGCTCTTTAACAGCTGCCATTGTTGCTGCCTGGAATAGTTAACACACTCATGGGACATTTGCTTAATCAACTAGGACAATTTTAAATGTGTCTCTTAAGGTGTTGAGCTGGGTGTTTCTGATAGATATACTTTTTATTATATTGATTATTGTTGAAGGAAAAAGTCAGAAAAAGATTATGTGCTGACATTTCATCTCATAAGCACTGTCAAAGATATTTATGAATCTGCTGCACAACATTACTGCTAAAACGCTCAACCTGAATAAAGCTTCAGCTTTGTGAAAAACAGATTAATTCAAATTTCATCATATTTCATCAAAATGTTCATGTTCATGTGTAAATCAGACAGATGTGAAGTGATTACTCACTTTCTCCAACAGGACAGAGCGTGGTTCATCTGAGCGTTTCTCTGAGGAAAAAAGTGGAAAAAATAACTCATGAGAGATTGATCTTAAACATGACAAAGATGTTATCAGGCAAAATAGTTTAGTAATGATTTGTGAGGTACAACATAAGTCAAAAAGATATATTGGTAAACCAACTGATAAGTCTTAATATCTGTGCACTATGAATCTTATTATAAATCATGTAACAGATACAGATGTAACTTAAACACTTGTGAAATAGGTTGAGAGACAGTTTTATGATTTTAAATGATCTTGGTCTTCATGGTCATACTTTTGAAACTTGAGCTGGTCTCCAACAACTTCTGCACCAGATCAGTTCTGTTCATCTTCTTTAAAATCTTCATCATCTTCACAACAGAGTTTTGGCCAAAAGTCGAAACTGTAACACACGCAGTGTCCTGATGGTTTGTCTGCCCCAGCAAACGAGGGTTGTATGATTTATATGTTTTGTAGACTTCATTTCTGATCAACTTCTTGAATTCCTCATACTGGTTTTCTGTTAGGCAAGCCATAATTTCCACAAGCAGTTCTATAACAGATGTCATCTTTTCCACCTGAAAAATTAAAAGAACATGTTCAAGGTGCAAAAAATGAGTACAGATATTTCTTTTCACATTTCATCAATTGTCTTTTTTAAGACTGACCAACGTACATCTGCCACATGACAATGGTTATCATACTATAGTTATGTTTACATTCAAGTACTTTACTTTTTTTACAAACAGCTTATATTTCTGCATTGAGTAACATACGGTTGTTACCTTTGATTTTCTTTTTTAAGATTTATTTTTGGGCTTTTTGTACCTTTAATAGATAGACAGGACAGTGGATAGAGTCAGAAATCAGGGAGAGAGAGAGAGTGGGGAATGAGGGAAAGGAGCCACAGGTCGGATTTGAACCTGGGTCGCCCACTTGGAGGACCAAAGCCTCCATACATAGGGCGCGCGCACTAACCACTGCGTCCCTACCTTTAATTTTCTATTAAGTTTTTGTTCAATTCTAATTCCATGGTGTACATGTGTCTAAATCTGTGCAATGAAAAACAGATAACTGTATGAATCTTCCAAGAGAGTGTCTGTTAAAGGGGCGGAGCAAGGGGTGGCCAGCCCAGGAGGGACCTATGTTTAAATCATCTTTTTGTGCTGATAGTAGTATGTGCACTCTTTGTATGTCAATGTAACACATTTCATTTTGCTAGTATTTTAAAGGCAGAAAATGCCATTTTTTTTGATCCAGCAGATGTCGCCTTTGAGCACCAGCATGAAACCAAAACAACTCGCGCTGCATTGTTGTGTTAGCATGCTAATGCTAGCGATTTTTATTATGATCGTATCTTCACACTGCATGTAAATACGTGATCTAGAAACGTAGTTAAGCAGTGAGTACAGTATGTTATTCTTCTTTTCTCTAGTCCCTCAATTAAACAACTTTTATACGCGAGGGGAGGAGTCGGCCGGCCGTCCCGACGATGTAAACAAACTGAAGATAGGACTCGGAAAACATCACAGACAGCGGGACTCGGGTGTTACACCCATTGTAGACAGTCATGACTCACAGAGTTATTTTCAGAGGATTGATTTCTGCTACATTTAAGTGTGAAAAATTGCATATTAAGCCTTTTAAGGAAGAATGTGTGACATTTTACACATAAATACAGCAGAAATCAAGTATATCCTGTAAATGTCTGTTTGAGTTGTGACTGTCTGCAATGAGTGAGAAGCTCGAGTCCTGCTGGCTGTGTTGTTGTCGGGTTGTGTTTACATCATGTTTACATGGACGGGACGGCCTTGTGCATAAAGCTGTTTAAGTCGAGGTCTAGAGAAAAGAAGAAGAATTTACTCACTGCTTATTTGGATTTCAAGTAAGTGTGTTTAGAACTCGGTCATTCTGTGTCAATTTATGTTTAATGTGAAGCTACGAGCTAAGTAAAGTGTGCTAACATTAGCCTGCTAACACAACAATGCAGACCACAGGCAACTGCAGCTCAAGCAAAGGACAAGTTTGTCCGCCACTTGCACTTAGTGGTTGTTAATGCTTTGAATTGCCCCCGGGGACAAGTAATGTTTTTTGAATTTAATTCATTTTTTTTATGGTGCGTTCTAATTCCTAACCCCTTCATGGGAGGCGAGTGGAGAGGTGTCGTAGGTGTGCTGCTGGAGGAGAGCAGAGGATTCAGAATGGCAGAGATGTTGCCAAACAGCAGTTTGTTTTGGTTTAATGCTGGTGCTCAAGGACGACATCTACTGGATAAAGAAAGTTGCACATTCATCCTTTAAATTGGATCTTCCTTTTGAGTGCTTAGAGAAATAAACTAAGATTTAAATGTTTTAATCTCTTTTTAAAGTAAAATAAATAAAATATATTCAGGAATATAACATCATATAACATGTGATACTTAGATGTAAGGAGTTAAAGAAGATATGATTAGTGGAGATATAAAGGGAAAATAAATGCTGTTTATTCAGAGAAAAGAAGAACAACACACTCACTGCTTATGTGGATTTCACCTAAGTGTCTTTAGATCACCTTCATTCTTTCAATTTATGTGCAGTATGAAGCTACGAGTTAACCAAAGTGTGCTAACATTAGCCTGCTAAAAACAATGCAGATTCGAAGATAGAATATTTAAATGTTTTAATGTTTTTTTTAAGCAAAATAAATAAATAAATATTCAGGAACATAACATCATATAACATGTGATACTTAAATGTAAGGAGTTAAAGAAGATATGATTAGTGGAGATATAAAGGGAAAATAAATGCTATTGATTCAGTGTACTTTGCTTTATCAGCTCTTTGAGAAAATATTGATTAAAACAGGTTAATGTTACTTAAAGGATCATATTTTTTATCAGCATTAAATAAATAACGTTAGTTTTTGTACCTTTAATTGAAATGTTCGAGGTGGACTCTATAATAGTGACGCTGTGTGAAGTCAGAGTGATGTGACATACTCACCCTCTGGGTCAGTGAAAGCGGCTCTTCATCCATAGAGTGTTCTTCTGAGGAAAAAATAAATGCAAAAGAAAACCAATTTTATTTCTATCCCTCTTTCTGCATCTCCCTCTATCCCACTTTCCAAACCCAACACAGATTCAGCAGACGGCTGTTCATCATGAGTCTGGTTCAGCTCGAGGTTTCTGCTCTTAAAGGATTTTTACCTTTCCACTGTAACTTTGCTAATTCAATTCAAAGGCACACAGAGCAGTAAATGTTTCTTGGTGCTCGTGATGGATTAATGTTGGGTCTTTGTAGATAATATAACAATGAGTAAGATATTTACCTGCTCTTTTTGTAAAGTGACGGTTTTGCTTTCCTCATTAATTGAAATATAGAACTTTTAAAATGCCTTGATTGTATTGTGTGAAGACTTTGTGTTTGTCTAACCTTTGGGCTCCCGTCTGTCGTCAAGCAATCTCTTCACGAGATCAGTCCTGTTCATCTTCTTTAAGATATTTCTGGTCAACTTCACACACTCCTCCTCGCTGTATCTCTTCACCATCAGCTCCTCTATTTTCTCTGGGCATATTGATTTTAGATCGAGTTCTGAGAGGAGGGGGACACCTTTCTCCAATTCAACATGTAGGCAGAAATCTTCAAGCTCCCCAAAACTCAAATGTTCCAATGTTTCAGACAGCATCCTACGTGTCGTCATTTTTTCAAGCTGGAAAACAAAAGATAACATCACAGAATATGCAGATTATGACGAGTGCCATTTACAGAACGATTGATATTTACATGTTTGAAATGAAATCAATACAAAATGATTAAGTTAAATTAAGTATTACGTAGTTGTATCAATAACTTCACAAACTCTGATTAAATATTTTAAAAAATTATCTCGTATTCTTTCATTAGAGAAAACACATTTGAAACATTTTTACTGGTATTGATGGGTCACTCAGTAGTTATTCATCAAAGGCTGCGGCCTTCAGGTTTCTCTAGATCCATTTGTAAATCGTATTCATGACTTACAAGCGTTACATGGCCAGTTGCCAGTTTACCTCAGTGAGAAGTTGTCTGGATGAGCCTGCTTCACCTGTTCATCATTTTTGGTTTGGGTTGGGTTAAGCTTTGGTTCGCTCTCAAAAATATTTCAAGGGCTTAGTAAATGTAACAGTAATATAAAGGAATTATTGCTTGAAAAATATGACTGAACATCATTATGATGAGTATTTGGGTTAACTATATCAAAATGTATGAGTAAAAATGAAACAGAAATCTTTGTGTGAAATGTAAATATATAAAGTAAGTTTATTTAATTAAAAAAAGTATGACTTGACTGACAGATTACATTGTTTAAATATTTTATAATAATTACTGTATGTTTCATCGATATTTTTGAGAATAAACTATGAATAGCAATCAGTTTAAAGAACTACAATTATTAGACAATTTAACTTCATATTATTTGTAATTTGACTAATCTGTCGCGGAAGTGACGACATCATTCGGTCCGGTTCAAACCATAGACTGTAAAAATAATGTTTGCCCCACACACACAAATAAAAACAGTACCGGTAGGTTTAGCTCCGTAAGCAGCAATGGCATGTGTGCCACGGAAACAAATAACCACTGTTACACGAGTATGTATGTCTGTCTGTGAATGGCTCAGTGCGCATGTGTGTGGGTGGGGGGAGCGAGTGAGGAGAGAGAGAACGAGGCGAGTGTGTTCCGCAGGTGTGTGCGAGAGGAAGTTGGAACGTTATATCAGAATAATCGAGAAATCACAGTCATAAGGCTTTTGTACGTTTGGTAACATACCTCATGTAACACTCTGACCCGTCCAAATGAGCAATCTTAACCTGACTTCATCATATTATTAAAAGGGCGAAATAACTTATCCAATCTTTTTTTATGAGTTTATATTATAGCCTACTGTCTATTTTCCACACAAATACTCACAGCTTCCTGGTTCAAAGTACGCTGATAATTTTGACATTTAGGTAAAACCCTTAATATTTGCAGTCTAAAACTCCATTCTAGATGTTACTTAGCCCAGTAAAAGTAGTCGACAGTTTACAAACCAGAATACCACTTGAGGACAGGAAGTAGTAAAACAAAGATGAAAGTAGGCTAACTGTAGAAAACTGACTCACGTCCGCTGTTTGAGCGACAAATTCCCAAGAGAGTCTTAATGAGCTGAACCATGAAGCAGTTACTGTTTGCCTTGATAAAGTTTCTATGTTCAGACGTTGATAAAATAATACTCACCTTGTTTCTGTCTTTCCACGCGTCAAAATGTTTTTAGTAATTATCAACTCTTAAAAAAAGAACAAGTTTAAAGCCCAGTCACATGTCTACCTTTTGCTCATCTATTACCAGGATGTCGAAGATAGCCCTGTGCTGCGTAGCTATTGGGTAGGATACGTCTCAGTTCCATTAATTGCCTCCTCCTCTGAGTCCCTCCAACCAGAGATGCGCGGAGAGATGCAAGGAAATGAAGCAGAGGCGAGAGGAAATATGTTTTAAGAGATATGATATCCCTGCTGTTTACAGTCTATGGTCCATCCCACCTTAGTGACGATGACATCAGCTGATCATGTTCAGCTGTCAGTCAGCTTTAACAGCTGTTTGTGTCTGCACAAATACGCACTGTGTTATTTCTAATGAAATACAAACACAGTAAAAGTGTTTAGTCTCTTTATTTTACCTGATAACACAAACAACCTGCAGTCTGCTTAAAACCATGAGGACAATTTCTACATGCAAAAAGCTTTAATATTGAATTGTCCATTGATGAGGCCTATTTGTGGGCTTTTTTTTTTTTTTTTTTTACTGATAATCCGATAATGAACTCTGTATTTTATAAACACAAATACTTTAAAATGTCCTAGGAACACTAAAAATGATTTATTAGGTTCTGAATTATAGGGAAATCAGAACACATAACATTTTTCCAAACACGAAGATCATTAATGATCTTATATGAAACTTTATTTATGTAAATAATGATTAATGTAAAACGTGTTTCTTTGTCTCTATTTATCTAACAAAGCCCCTTTGCTCCTCAAAACCAACCTCCAGTTTACTGATCGCTTATAAACAAATAACAGATGTTAAAAATGTGAAAGATAGATGCGTGTGCAGTACACTCTTACATCACATGAATGAACGAATACATCTTGTTATTCATAGTTGGTGTACATACCACTGTATACATGTTTGTAGTTTTAAAACTGTATTTGAAAAAGTTAAAATTTGAATATTTTCTTTCTTACAACATCCAACTTTACAACAATGTGACTGTAAGGACTTGAACTTCTCTGAAGAGATACGGAAACAATCAATATTTAGATGAAAATATATATTTTTTTTTTACTTGCAGGTAAAGGTCGAAACAGGAGTGAATTCTACATCACTGTATTTACTTTACAATTTTAAAGAGACTTCACACTCAACATATTAAAACCACACATACAAATTTGAATGTTTTATTAAAGATTAGAAAACGTTTCAATGACGCAGACATTTTTAAACACCATCCAAATGTAACAGGACGACGTGTCCTCCTACCATCTGATGTGGTATCTACACCAGTTGCTCCGGCTGAGGGTCTTGCAGCTAAAAACAAAAACAGAGAAAAGGATTGGATTGGTTTTAGACTGTGAAGATATTTCTTTGTTGGCCTTTTTAACCTTTATTGATAGGACAGCTGAAGAGACAGGAAATTTGCAGTCGACATGCATCGCAGGTCTGAGCTTTGGAGTTGAATCTGCAGTCGATTCCTCAAGGACTGTAGCCCATGGGGCGGCCTGCTCCCTCAACTGAGCTAAAGTGTCTTCCAAAGGGTTGTCGGTTTGAAGGTTCATTTCTCAATCTCATAAGGTTTGGAGTTCTACTGTTAACGTATTAGTCAGTGAAAATACATCAGTGGATTTCTAAGTTTTGGATGTTCACAGGATTTCTTTTTAAAGGTTTATTGTGGGATTTTTGTGCCTTTATTGTAGAGACAGGACAGTGGAAAGAGTCGGAAATCAGGGAGAGAGAGAGAGTAGGGAATAACATGCGGGAAAGGAGGCAGAGGTCGGATTCAAGCCTTCGACTCTGACTGAAATATCACATGTAATTCTTTACTGAAAATCCTATCCCTCCGTTTCTAAGAGGGAAATGAGAGCTACTGCTTGGAATGGAGGAAATCTCGTGGTGGTTAATCTTTATTATAGACGATCTTTGGTTAGTGGTCAGCGAAAGCAAAAGTAAAAAGGGAGCGGGCTCGTTCAAAAAGGCTACTTTAATTTGTGCTATAAACTATACTATTTCAACTATATTTTGTATGATTGCACAAAAAAACATATCAATTTCTTAACGTTGTAGCCTAATTGTTGCTGATTTTTGTGATAATAGGCCACTTTGAATGTCCTGCAAAGGAAGCCCGACCTCATTATAGGGCGCCGATTGTAAAGTTGCGCACATGTGACACACCGAAATGTGTTGTCACATTTTGTTATTGTATTTGGTTATTTTGTATGAATATTATACAAACGTATCTGTGTTTTGGTTAAAGTTATAGTTGCTGCGCTCTGCTTCAGTCTGGCAGAAGCGACAGAAGAGTGAACAACTACAGTCGACTCAGTGTGTTTTCTTTGTCTTTTACAGACATACTTTAAGCTGTAAGCAGGTTCCATCCCGTACCTGTTACACACACTACAAATAACAACAACATTTCTCCACATTTAGCCCTAAAAAAATCATATCATAAATATTTAGCTACGTTTCTAAACATTTAGTTTACATTCTAAATATTTTGCTTTGATCCTATATATTTAGCTAAAATTGTAAATATTTATAATCAAAGCTAAATATATAGAATACAAACAAAATATTTAGCAACGACTTCTCAATATTTAGCTAAGATTTCAGCTGGTAGAGTCGTCGCCTCTCAACCGGAAGGTCAAGGGTTTGATCCCCAGCTGAGCAACATGGCCGATGTGTCCTTGGGCAAGACACTTAATCTTGCATTGCTCCCGCTGCTTCAGTGGCAGTGTATGAATGGATTAGTGTTGTACTTACTCTCTGATGTACATCGCTTTGGATGCTTTGCGTCTGCTAAGTGATATGTAACATACAGAAATTGAGTGACTGTGATATACTTAGACCGAGAATTTTAGGTGAAAGCCAAAAGTGTGACAAGATACCCCGCTCTCCCCTACCTCGTTGTAAAGGTGACTAATCAGGCTTTCCAACTGATATATAATACAACAACAACAAGGGTTAAGTTAGCTAAAATGGGCCACATTTTGGTAAAAGATCTATAAGACCATCAAATAAGCTATGCATGAGATCTAATGATATTTTTATAAATTGGCATGGGTCTAATTATTTGTTAAAACAATGTGATTAAGTATAATTGTTTTTGAAATATCAGACTTGAGTATCAGCAGGGTCCGTCTTGAGATAAATCATGATGTTCAGGTATAATGGGCTAGTGCCTAAAATATCTTTTTTCACAAAAAATTAAGTTTCTTTTTAAATGTAAAGTTGTTTTATTTGAAAGAGCATGTAAAACGTAGTTCTTAACCATTTGCTTTGTTTGTAAGCTTACTTGTCATTGCATTACCTACCTTATTAGTAATTAGGCCTAATGAAATTTGTTGGCATGCAACCCTAAAAGAATGATTGATAAGAATGGCTTACCTGGTGCATGGGAATTGCTTTGGTAATCATCTGAAAAGTAAAATACTTAGATCAATAATTTATTTTTGATCTGCTGCTTTGTTTAAAAGCAGACACCTACTCTGCATCAGTAATAATTCTAAGTAAAAAAACTGTTTTAATGTATTCAAACCTTCGTCAATTGTGCAGGTCCACACTGGTGTACTCTCTTTTTTTTTTGTAAGCTTGAGGATGAAGTCTGTGTCTGGATTTCTTATACGTACTTGAAAGTACGGTGGATCGGTGAATTGATATTCGAGCTTGACTTCCTGTGGGGGAAAAATATGTTAAAGACATTGAAGTAATGTAGCAACAGATTTTTTTAAATTGCTATAATTTATGCATTTTTCAAAAAGGTGATATGTTCTTTTGAATCAAAAAGACATAAAAAGATAAATCTGCTGTATCTTGCTAAATATTGTTTAAATGCTAGGTATAAAACACACTCGTACTTTGTTGATCTTTTAATTCTGTTTGACACAAGGTGCCTATTACTTAAATTTGTCAACTGTGCGGAATGTGTGAATTAGCCATTCAAAAGTGAAGTGCTGTTGTTATCATCTATCTCTGTGGCATCAAGAATAAAGAAGACGCTGCGGTGGGATTACTATGGTACTCTGAAAGCATCATAAAGCACACAATATAGATGATTAAAACAAATTAATGCATTCAATTTGCACCTTAATCACATTGTGATTAATGCATTATTATTGACAACCCTACTTTTAAATTATTGTTCAATTTGACTTATCCAACAGTATCCAACTATTCAGAACCACAGTTCATAGATTTAAATGCAGCTCAAAACATACTTCGGGACAAATTTCTGCACCATCCATATCGGTTGATAGGATAAAGTCATCCTTCATTCTCAAGTGCATATTTTTAGGTGGTACTTCAATTTCTTTGTTTTCGTAGTTTTTTTCAATCTTGAGAATTTCCTGTAGAAAAAAAACACAATAGAAAGTTGCAACAAAAGCTGATTTGTGATCATTTTTGATACAATCATGATTTGAATCACTTATATTTATGAAATCAGGATAAGTAATAACCTGTCGAAGACCAGGATCACACGGGATCAGATAAACTTTGAGCTTGAAGAATGTATTTTTCATCTTAAATATCAACACGCTGCAGCGTGTTTTCACACGCACACCAAATTTGATCAGAACCCCCTTTAGCGAAAAAACTGGTTCAGCTAACTTGACATGGCAAGACGTGACCTCGGAAACTTGTTCCACAACATCACCACAGTCATCGATGTGGAGGACGGCAAACTCTCCTAATATGTCAGTGTTGCCGTCTGCACAAAATACAAATGCACACATAAGTGAAAAGAAATAATTGCATCAGTTTTTCTTTTAAATTATGTTAGTTGCTCAATTGTAAAGGTCACATATTATGCAAAATACACGTCACCATGTTTTCAGAACACTAATATGTGTTAGAATATGTGTGCTCAAACAAGTCGTTTGGAGATTTCCCCTTATTGGGAAGAGGTTTAAATAGAGAGGTTCATAGGAATGATCTAATACAGGATCAGAGTGGATTTTTTGCAAGAAACTTCACAGGCATGTTTTGGGGACCTCTGAGACTTACCATATTTAATCTGGGTTAAAAGGAGGATAATATGTGACCTTTAAGTTATTTTCTGCTGTATTTCCACTCACCTATGCAGATCCAGTGTGGCAGGTACACTTCATCAAACTTTCCAGCAATGACTTTGATGTTCATTAGAGGACCTGCAGGCAAGTATTTCAAGCTTTCCATCCTCTCAATGTGTTCCTCCCAAGAGCAAAACTTGTACTGAAAGCTGACCTTATCCTTACAGATCCAGCGAATGCCGGAGACATTGCATTCAAAACCGTTTCCTACTTCACTCTGTAGGCTAAGTGACACAGAAAGACATCAATGAGTTTGTATATAACTGTACTGTAGTGTTTTAGGCACAAAAGGAGTAACAAAGAAAAGTATTGTTTTTCATTTGGTCAAAAAAAAAAAAAATCTTATTTGCTGTTGGTCAGTATTAAGGAAGATATTTGTACCTGTATGTAGGAGACTCATCTCCATCAGTACTGTTCACTTCAGGATCAAGTTTGGTCCAGTGACCAGAGTCCGGCTGACAGAGACAATCATTTTATATTGGCAACAATGAATGAATAAATAAAATAAATACTGAATTAAAAAGAAACGGAACAAATGATGGATGGGATTACCATTTCTTGTTTACAGTCGTCAGGCTCCACACAACCAAAAGGCCCTTGGAAAGACACAAAGGTTTCTTTAAAGTATGTTACTCAGACATATATTATCGAATAGTAACCTTACATCTCTTATATGTATCTCTTATTTTCTGCCGTCGGGTCGGGGTTATAGAACACTGACCTGGAAGAGGTGTTTTTTTTTTTTTATCTGTGTTTGTCTGCAGAGCATGTGAATGTTCATAAACCCTTCTCCTAACAGCTGGAGAAAAAAAAACATGAAGAAAAAGAGTAGTGTGTTCAAAACTTTGGACCTACACCTACTTTTGAGAATTTGTACGCATGATGTTCTATCAGACTTTTTTTTTTAAAACAACATCCCATCCCAACATAATCCCCTTTATCCATTGCTGTGATTTTGCTATCATGAGAATGGGACTGATGTGAGGTGAGTGACCTTAACCTTTGATCACACTATTGCTTTATCCTAGTGGTTGTTTGTGCAATGTTTAAAGATATTTACTCCAGACACTCTAGTTAAAAACATGGGACATTCAACAAACAAATGGACAGAAAAGCCTAAACACATGTTGCCTCCGTCCCCTGCTGATCAGCGTCACAGAAGCATTATAAAACAAAAAAAAAGATAGAGGTTTAAAAATGCAGTCCAGGTTCTGTACACCTAATGTTTTATAGTCAAATAACACTTTTTTTTTTTAAACTTACCTTTAGATACTGAGCTGCTTTCTGACAACTTTCCGACCAGATCAGTCCTGTTCATCCTCTCTAAAATATCCTTAGTCACCTCCACACAGCGTTGGCCATAGATCTCCACCATCAGCTTCACTATCTCATCTTTGTCTGCGGTCTCCACTTGGTCCTTTGGGATTTTTGGGAGCCCTTCTTTCATTTTAGTGTGGAGCAAGACATGTTTGAATTTCTCCAGGTCTAATTCTTCCAGTGTTTCTAAAAGCTGTGAATGGACCGGTGTCATGGTTGATTCCTGCTTCATCAAAAAAGTAAGTAAATATTGTTAATTAAATAGTTAGAAATGAAAACTGTAGAGTGTCTGATGTAACATTACTCACATGTTGTGGATCTTTTTGCTGAAGTTTCTCTAAGGGGGGAGAGAAAAGGACTCATTAAAATCAGACAAAAAGCAGCTTTAGTCAGTTTTAGTCGTTTTGTGAATAAAATATAACATGGCACCATCTCAACATCTTAAAAATAAATAAAAAATGTACAACTTATGTGGGTTGGATGTGCGGTATTTGGCAAAAAGTTAAACTTAAATGTACTCATTATTAACGTCACAAAAACAAGGAGGCTTGATTCAGCTCAACAATGTCTGTAGTCGTCGTATTTAATGAAGCATATATATTTGTGTAATGTGTCAGTTTTCATCCTCTTACTCTCAGTGTTGAATCCTGAGCTGGTCCTTGAGAGCGTCTCTAGCAGATCAGTCTTGTTCATTCTCTGTAAAACGTCTTTGGTCAGCTCAACAGACTGTTGGCCATAGATGTTCACCATCAGCATCACTATACCATCTCTGCCTGCCGTCTTCATTTGTTGTTCTGGGGCTGGGAGGCCTTTTTCTTGGGCGATATGCAGCAGGTGTTGCTTGAATAGCTCGTGCTCTTTATATCTTAAGCCTCTCAATGTTTGCCGAAGTGTCCAATGAAGTGATGTTATGGTGGATTTCTGATGGAGTCAACATAATCAGAGAGCGTTTATGTGCTTCATCTCAACTGTAGACAAAACTTTAGTTCACTGGCATCAACATTAAGTTATGACAGTATTGTCACATCTACATTTCTGAGCTTTTAACTCCTTATGAACCAGGACTCAGTCTGAGATCCTCTGGCAGATCTCCGCTGGCTGTTCCAAGGTCCAGGCTGAAAACTAAAGGGGACAAGGCTTTTGTTGACAGAGCCCCCAGACTTTGGAACAGCCTGCCAGAGGAGATCAGACATGCAGAGTCAGTCCTTCGTTTTAATTCTCTACTTAAGACATTGTTTTACAAAAAAGCTTTTAATCTGTGGTTTCATTTTGAATTTTAATCTTTTATTCTATGAGTCTGCTTTTATTGTCTGTTTGTCTTACTGCCTGTCTGCTGCTTTTATATTCGGTTTGCTTTTATTGTCTGTCGTAAAGCATTTTGTTACCTGTATTGAAATGTGCCATACAAATAAAGTATTATTGTAAGTTTTGCAGTCAATAAGTAAAATTTATGTTTTGGTGAGAGCTGGAGATTGTGCTTCAATAATAGAAGTTCTTTTTGTGTTTATGTCATACTTTTCTTTCTGTTAGCATTACTGGAAATACTTTTAATTTGTTAGCATTCTTTGAGCTATTTGGAAGCTAAATGCATATTGTTTATGTTCCTTTAGACAGCATGGTGTAAGAAAGCTGATGTGTGTATTTAGCATTTCTAATGTTTGAATGTGTAGCCAGACAGACAATTCCACAAATCCAGAATTCATAGATTCCTATCATTCAGATTAAAGGAACCTAAAACCCTGATGATTAACCCTTTCTTCAACCACCACACCACAGTTATAACTGACTCTCCACAGTGATTTACACAAACCCATCAGAATCAGTATTCACTCTTTTTCAATTATTATTATTATTTCTCTGCATTTCTACAATTCCCCTAGCAGACGCTTTTATCTAAAGCAACATACATCAGAGAGTAAGTAAAACACAAACAAGGATCTATAAAAAAGGAAACAATGTCAGTAAGAGCAAACAAACAGCTTTAAGTCTGATCAGACACACAGGTGCTGACAGGCAAAGCACAACCTCAACAGCTTATTGTAACAATAAATATCAAGCACATTAGTCACAGTGACACCATGATGATTTCAGATTTGAAGTTTACTGTAGTGACCAATTTTAACCAATCCAATATTGTCTAAAAAAAGTCACTTGAGGGATGAATATGGAAGATATTTAGGATTTGTGCTCAGCTCTAAGGATGAAACGATGTCCCACTGCATCCATATGCTAAATAATAGACAAATCTGGTATATTAAATAAAATCAGGCTCACCTCTGACAGGCTGCCAGGGTTGAAAACTATTCATTCACCTGCTACCATCACCTGGAGCACAGAATCAGCTCAGGCTCCACACGGTGTCCAGTAAAGGGATTACACACACACACATACCCAAAGGAAAACTAAAGGGCAAAACATAAACCCACATTTTGGCTCCAACAATTTCTATAAAAACAAAGTATCCTTAAGTGTGTTCTTTTTGTAACATCATCACAACATAGTACTTTTTTTGTCCTCCTTCTTTACCATCTGCAGCTGAAAACCTTTTCCACCACTTTACTATCAAGATGAGAATAATTATGTTCATGTAACAATAAAATGAAATAAATGGAAACCTTGTTGTTTAATGTGTTTCTGATTTTACTTTACTCAGAAATAAAAAATAAAAAGTTAATAAATCTTCACAAACCTTAAAGGGCCATGCTTGACGTCAGCCTGAGATCAGAAATACAATATTTTATTATTTGACATAACAAAGGTCAGTGGCTAATGTTACAATTTTACAATTTCATTTAGCAGACGCAGACGAAAAAATCTGGCATTAAACTGAAAAGTCCAGAGGTCTGTACTACGAAGCAGGATTTGGGGTTAGCGAGGTAACTTCAGGGTTAACCCTGGGTTTTCAGTCCTACGAAGGTGGTTCACTTCTAACCTGGGCATATCACCACGGTAACCTATGCTGCACACCTAACCTGCTGCACACCTAAAAATCTCCGCCAACAGTCAGATCTCTTGATCTTGGAGCTCCCGCAGCTGATCGAGAGAGCGGAGGAGGGAGAGAGACCGACCAACACTTCATGTGTCCCGTATAATTTTACATTTATCTTGAAATTCTTCTTATTTTTAATTTAGTTCAGAGTTTGTTGGATATAACGATCTGCTGACGGCAGACGCAGTGATGATTGTGATTGGTTAAATTAAGCTAACTCCGCCACTTTTATATGATTGGAATAATTAACCCACTGGTATAAAACAGGTTTGTTATCTTGAGTAAACAAAATAATTTATTTGTGATCTTGTTACTTTTGTTGTAATTGTGAAATATCAAATATCTTTAAACATAAATGTGTGTAATGTGGCAGTGTTTGTTTTCTTTCTCTCACCTTGAAGTCCTGAGTCTGTCCCCATCAGCCTCTCAACTAGATCAGTCCTGTTCATGTCCAATAAAACCTCTTTGGTCACCTCCACAGGCTGCTGGTTCATCACCATCAGATACACCAGTTCATCTGGAGTTGTTGCCCACTCCATGTCGTGCCACTGGATTTGTGTAAAACTCCTCTGGAAGTATGTGAGCTGCAGCACCCACTTAAATTTCTCAAACTCCGTAAATTTCAAACCACTCAATGTTTCCAAAAGAACATGTTCCACATCTTCCTTTTCCGTCTAAAAATATCAAAGACAATAAACAAATTAGTCATTTCTCCAATGGTAAAATCAAAAAGGAACATCTCTGGGGATTTAATCAGAGATGTAGGGAAGTTATCGGAATACTTTCTCCATGATCACTCAAGATTAATACAATAGGTAACATTTCTTTTATTGGCTATGTTAACAGGGTTTCTTCAAAAACACATTGTTCTTAATGTTTGTATTTTGCTGTAGCAACATAACATAGAAGAGCCCCTCTATCCCTTCACCCTTAAATCTCTGTTAAACTGAATACAACTACACGATTTAATGCAACATGTGAAATCTTCCACAGCACTTAACATGAAGCATTTCCTTTAAAACACCTGAAATACAGAACTCAAATACTACAGAGCTGAACTTTACAACCAATTATAGCCATTTGTTTTGGTTTGTATCATAATTTGCAATGTTCAAAGACTTGGATGTTTTTTAATCTGCATCAGACAAATCAGGCTGTGAAATGTAAAAAACGGACTCACTTTTTCAAAGACTGGAGGTTGATGCTCATCCACTGAGGAGAAAAGACGTTTGTGACTACGACGATTATCTTATTTTAATGAGACGTTGATCTACTTTAATAAGGTTCAGCTGCTTTACAAGGTAACAACAACATAACCTAAAGAAATCAAATTCAACAAATGTATTAACCTTATTTATCTAAGATTTGTTTTGTTCTTATTTGTCTTACCTTTGGGTTCTGAGCTAGTCTCTGAAAACATCTGCATGAGATCAACTCTGTGCAACTTCTTTAAAATCTTACTGGTCTCATCCACAGACTGTCGCCCGTAGGTCTGCACCATCACATCCAATATTTCTGTACGGTCGTTTGAGTGTCTCAATAAAAGTGGGATGTCTTTGGAGTCCTTTTGAAAGGCCAACTGCAAAAACTTGAATTTCTCGAGCTCACCGTCATTTAAAGAATGCAGGATTTCCAAAAGCAGCTCTTTAACAGCTGCAATTGTTGCTGCCTGGAATAGTTAACACACTCATGGGACATTTGCTTAATCAACTAGAACAATTTTAAATGTGTCTCTTAAGGTGTTGAGCTGGGTGTTTCTGATAGATATACTTTTTATTATATTGATTATTGTTGAAGGAAAAAGTCAGAAAAAGATTATATGCTGACATTTCATCTCATAAGCACTGTCAAAGATATTTATGAATCTGCTGTACAACATTACTGCTAAAACGCTCAACCTGAATAAAGTTTCAGCTTTGTGAAAAACAGATTAATTTAAATTTCATCATATTTCATCAAAATGTTCATGTTCATGTGTAAATCAGACAGATGTGAAGTGATTACTCACTTTCTCCAACAGGACAGAGCGTGGTTCATCTGAGCGTTTCTCTGAGGAAAAAATAACTCATGAGAGATTGATCTTAAACCTGACAAAGATGTTATCAGGCAAAATAGTTTAGTAATGATTTGTGAGGTACAACATAAGTCAAAAAGATATATTGGTAAACCAACTGATAAGTCTTAATATCTGTGCACTATGAATCTTATTATAAATCTTGTAACAGATACAGATGTAACTTAAACACTTGTGAAATAGGTTTAGAGACAGTTTTATGATTTTAAATGATCTTGGTCTTCATGGTCGTACTTTTGAAACTTGAGCTGGTCTCCAACAACTTCTGCACCAGATCAGTTCTGTTCATCTTCTTTAAAATCTTCATCGTCTTCACAACAGAGTTTTGACCAAAAGTCAAAACTGTAACACACGCAGTGTCCTGATGGTTTGTCTGCCCCAGCAAACGAGGGTTGGATGATTTATATGTATTGTAGCCTTCATATCTGATCAACTGCTTGAATATCTTATACTGGTTTTCTGTTAGGCAAGCTATAATTTCCACAAGCAGTTCTAAAACAGATGTCATCTTTTCCACCTGAAAAATTAAAAGAACATGTTCAAGGTGCAAAAAATGAGTACAGATATTTCTTTTCACATTTCATCAATTGTCTTTTTTAAGACTGACCAACGTACATCTGCCACATGAACAGAGGTTATCATACTATAGTTATGTTTACATTCAAGTACTTTACTTTTTTTACAAACAGCTTATATTTCTGCATTGAGTAACATACGGTTGTTACCTTTGATTTTCTTTTTTAAGATTTATTTTTGGGCTTTTTGTACCTTTAATAGATAGACAGGACAGTGGATAGAGTCAGAAATCAGGGAGAGAGAGAGAGAGTGGGGAATGAGGGAAAGGAGCCACAGGTCGGATTTGAACCTGGGCTGCCCGCTTGGAGGACTACAGCCTCCGTACATAGGGCGCGCGCACTAACCACTGCGTCCCTACCTTTGATTTTCTATGAAGTTTTTGTTTAATTCTAATTCCATGGTGTACATGTGTCTAAATCTGTGCAATGAAAATCAGATAACTGTATGAATCTTCCAAGAGAGTGTCTGTTAAAGGGGCGGAGCAAGGGGTGGCCAGCCCAGGAGGGACCTATGTTTAAATTATGTATTTGTGCTGTTAGTAGTATGTGCACTTTCTTTGTATGTCAATGTAACACATTTCATTTTGCTAGTATTTTAAAGGCAGAAAATGCCATTTTTTTTGATCCAGCAGATGTCGCCTTTGAGCACCAGCATGAAACCAAAACAACTCGCGCTCGATGTTGTGTTAGCATGCTAATGCTAGCGATTTTTATTATGATCGTATCTTCACACTGCATGTAAATACGTGATCTAGAAACGTAGTTAAGCAGTGAGTACAGTATGTTATTCTTCTTTTCTCTAGTCCCTCAATTAAACAACTTTTATACGCGAGGGGATGAGTCGGCTGGCCGTCCCGACGATGTAAACAAACTGAAGATAGGACTCGGAAAACATCACAGACAGCGGGACTCGGGTGTTACACCCATTGTAGACAGTCATGACTCACAGAGTTATTTTCAGAGGATTGATTTCTGCTACATTTAAGTGTGAAAAATTGCATATTAAGCCTTTTAAGGAAGAATGTGTGACATTTTACACATAAATACAGCAGAAATCAAGTATATCCTGTAAATGTCTCTTTGAGTTGTGACTGTCTGCAATGAGTGAGAAGCTCGAGTCCTGCTGGCTGTGTTGTTGTCGGGGTTGTGTTTACATCATGTTTACATGGACGGGACGGCCTTGTGCATAAAGCTGTTTAAGTCGAGGTCGAGAGAAAAGAAGAAGAATTTACTCACTGATTATTTGGATTTCAAGTAAGTGTGTTTAGAACTCGGTCATTCTGTGTCAATTTATGTTTAATGTGAAGCTACGAGCTAAGTAAAGTGTGCTAACATTAGCCTGCTAACACAACAATGCAGACCACAGGCAAGTGCAGCTCGAGCAAAGGACAAGTTTGTCCGCCACTTGCACTTAGTGGTTGTTAATGCTTTGAATTGCCCCCGGGGACAAGTAACGTTTTTTGAATTTAATTCTTTTTTTTTTATGGTGCGTTCTAATTCCTAACCCCTTCATGGGAGGCGAGTGGAGAGGTGTCGTAGGTGTGCTGCTGGAGGAGAGCAGAGGATTCAGAATGGCAGAGATGTTGCCAAACAGCAGTTTGTTTTGGTTTAATGCTGGTGCTCAAGGACGACATCTACTGGATAAAGAAAGTTGCACATTCATCCTTTAAATTGGATCTTCCTTTTGAGTGCTTAGAGAAATAAACTAAGATTTAAATGTTTTAATCTCTTTTTAAAGTAAAATAAATAAATAAATATTCAGGAATATAACATCATATAACATGTGATACTTAAATGTAAGTAGTTAAAGAAGATATGATTAGTGGAGATATAAAGGGAAAATAAATGCTATTGATTCAGTGTACTTTGCTTTATCAGCTCTTTGAGAAAATATTGATTAAAACAGCTCAATGTTACTTAAAGGATCACGTTTTTTTATCAGCATTAAATAAATAACGTTAGTTTTTGTTACCTTTAATTGAAATGTTCGAGGTGGACTCTATAACAGTGACGCTGTGTGAAGTCAGAGTGATGTGACATACTCACCCTCTGGGTCAGTGAAAGCAGCTCTTCATCCATAGAGTGTTCTTATGAGGAAAAAAATAAATGCAAAAGAAAACCAATTTTATTTCTATCCCTCTTTCTGCATCTCCCTCCCTCCCACTTTCCAAACCCAACACAGATTCAGCAGACGGCTGTTCATCATGAGTCTGGTTCAGCTCGAGGTTTCTGCTCTTAAAGGATTTTTTCCTTTCCACTGTAACTTTGCTAATTCAATTCAATTGAAAAAACTTTATTTTATCCCCGGGGGACAATTCAAAGGCACACAGAGCAGTAAATGTTTCTTGGTGCTCGTGATGGATTAATGTTGGGTCTTTGTAGATAATATAACAAAGAGTAAGATATTTACCTGCTCTTTTTGTAAAGTGACGGTTTTGCTTTCCTCATTAATTGAAATATAGAACTTTTAAAATGCCTTGACTGTATTGTGTGAAGACTTTGTGTTTGTCTAACCTTTAGACTCCCGTCTGTCGTCAAGCAATCTCTTCACGAGATCAGTCCTGTTCATCTTCTTTAAGATATTTCTGGTCAACTTCACACACTCCTCCTCGCTGTATCTCTTCACCATCAGCTCCTCTATTTTCTCTGGGCATATTGATTTTAGATTGAGTTCTGAGAGGAGGGGGACACCTTTCTCCAATTCAACATGTAGGCAGAAATCCTCAAGCTCCCCAGAACTCAAATGTTCCAATGTTTCAGACAGCATCCTACGTGTCGTCATTTTTTCAAGCTGGAAAACAAAAGATAACATCACAGAATACGCAGATTATGACGAGTGCCATTTACAGAAAGTACATATTTGATTGGATCCTTTTATTTCATTTCATAAATACCAGAGTTATTGACAAGTAGCATGTCATCACACTCTGATTAAACATTTTTAAAAATAGCTCTTTTTTTTTCACTAAAGAAAAAACATTTGAAACTTTTTGATGGCTCACTCAGTAGTTATTAATCAAAGGCTGCGGCCTTCAGATTTAAATCTTATTCATGACTTACAAGCATTACATGGACACACACACACACGCACACGCAAACGCACACGCACACACACACACACACACACACACACACACACACACACACACAGCTCGGTTAGGGCGAGGTAGAGGGAGAGGTTACCGTCCTCTCTCTCTCTCTCTCTCTCTCTCTCTCTCTCTCGAGTGGGAGGTTTACGTGACTGGTTTGTGGTTTCGAATATCCAACTTAAAACCAACTTCAGCTTCCTGGTTTAATGTACTCTGATAATTATGGCATTTAGCTAAAACCCTTATATTTGCAGTCTATCTAGTTAGATGTTACTTAACCCACTTCCGCTGTTTGAGCAAAACATTCCTCCACTTACCGAAAATCGTCGACGTCTTAGTAAGCTGACAAACCTAAAAACAAGATTAAAATCCAGTCACATTTCTACTTTTTGCTCGTCCATTATCCAGAAGTCGAAGACAGCCCTGTGCTGTGTAGTTTTTGTCTCTAGTCTGATGCAGACAGGTTTGACATAACGGCGAGTTCATGGGGTCTTAAACCAGCCCCTTTGCTCCTCAAAGCCAACACCCATTTTACTAATCGCTTTCAGCTGTCTTAAAGAATCTGTAAAATAAATGATTGTGCAGTACACTGTTACATCACATGAATGAACAAATGCATTTTATTATTTTATTATTTTCATAGCTACTGAGATTGCATGAGCTCTCTTTTAACTTACTACCTCTGTAAAATGAACTGTAAGCCTATAAAAAATAGTACACATTACCAAAATGACTTAATGAACTACTTCATCATTATTTTGGCTGTCCTCATCTTGGTCTGAAGGGGGCATGATGTGAACCTCCGTTGAGGACAGTGTGCATGAACTTTGTTACATCTCTATCCTGGTTAAAATGTTGTAGCTAATAGTGGTCATTGTTAAACCCAGGAAGCTATGCCCTCATACATATAGCACCCTGCTTTATCAATGATTTGAAACAAAATTAAACTGTGATGGACTGAATTAACATCAAGCTGTATTGAAGAACACTTTCAAGTAGGGACAGGTACCATAAACCCATCAGACAACAAGACCCATTTTACATAATACAGCAGGATGTTTACTCATTGCTTATGGCCTCATTGAAAGTTAAATAGTAAAATAGATAAGAGGTGTAGTTACCTCCAGTTATTAGAGCCCGACCCATTAATCTACCAGCCGATAATTCATTGTAATGAATAATAATTAGGCTATCTATGTAATATTTATGAAGTTTGCAGTCACATAGTTGTTATCACCACTCGTGAATGACAGTGAGGGACCACGGACTGGCTAATGTGCACACAGGCCGGGACATTAGATCGAGGCTTGAACACTTTCAATACAGAGAGTGCATGAATGCGCATTGTTTCAAAACAGTAGAAGCCCTGATAGTCTTTGAACCTCTCTGCTTTTCTATCCAGAGGCCTGTTAGACAGACAACTGTTGTCTTTTATGTAGTTAATTTACAATTTATCAAATTGCTTGTGCAAACGTGGAACACCCCCCCCCCCCCCCTGAATGTTTTAGAAACTGCATGGATTATAGAGTAATGTGAAAATAACAACACAGCTTGATGGGTGAACAGCCCATTTCATCGCTCTGAAAAAGTAATCTGTAGCCTATAAGAAACAGGAAAAACGGGCATTAAACCAATGGTTGATATGAAATAACTTGTGAAAAAACGTGCAGGGGAAGAGACGATGGGAGGTCGCAGACGTCCTGGTTTCAACATGACCTACATATAAATAAGAGCTGCCACTTATTCCTCATCTTCCACTTTATGGCTTTAATGGCGTTTGGAAACCTATATTACCGTCACCTATTGGACCAGTGTATGAAACAAAACTGGATAAGCACCTACAGCAACCTTTGTTCCTTTTAAAAATGTAATTAATGAATTCATTGTATGTTTTACAAGATCAGAGCCTCTCTGCGTGGAGTTTGCATTTTCTCCCCGTGATAATGATGCAGTTAGAATTACTACAATAGAAATAACCACAACAACAAGTGTGCCAGCAGTGAGAGCTAAATTTACTAACCCTTGCGCACAGATTGCATCCCTTCTACTGAATTGATACTCAAATTTTCAACTGCACTTGAAGGCACCATTTCCCCCCTCATGTTTCCGATTGTCTCTCGATAGATACATTAACGCGGTTGATCCGGAAATAAATACTGTTGACAATCGGTAGGCCGCGGTCACTGAAGACGTGGGGGACCCCTTGGTGAAAAATGGCCCCCAAAACCAAGAAAGCTGCTTTAGCAGACATGCTGGAGAATCTGTCAAAGTCTGACTTTGACAAGTTTTGCAGCCTTCTGTTGGACCGCAGGGAGGAGCCGCGCGTCCGGCGCAGACAAGTGGAGGGAAAAAACTTCCTACAGATCGCAGACGTCCTGGTTTCTACCTTTACCGAGGCTGGAGCTGTAAAGGTGGCTGTGGAGTTGTTGGGATGTGCTAACTGCGGGCAGGAAGTAGAAGAACTCGGTAAATATGTGACTATACCTAAAGGGTTTCATGCAGAACACATATGAGGTCGGGCTTGCTTTGCAGGACATTCAAAGTGGCCTATTATCACAAAAATCAGCAACAATTAGGTTACAACGTTAAGAAATATGTTTTTTTTGTGCAATCATACAAAATGTAGTTGAAATAGAATAGTTTATAGCACAAATTAAAGTAGCCTTTTTGAACGAGCCCGCTCCCTTTTTACTTTCGCTTTCGCTGACCACTAACCAAAGATCGTCTATAATAAAGATTAACCACCACGAGATTTCCTCCATTCCAAGCAGTAGCTCTCATTTCCCTCTTAAAAACGGTCAAATATATTGGATTTTCAGTAAAGAATTACATGTGATATTTCAGTGATAGTCCCTCCTAAACTTTTGTTGATTTAGTCTAAGTGATTTTGGAAGTGATGGTTCTACTTCAAGTTTAATCTCTTTATAATATAATTCTTATCGTGATGCAATAGCGATACATTGCTCCCTGCTTCTCAAGAGGTGGCTACACCAACAAGGATTATAGATACAGATAAAAGAGCAGTGTCATTAAAAATACACTAATGCCCAATGGAAGCACTCATAGTGTGTGGATTTTCTTTGACATATGTTTTAATTTATTAGGATTCATGTTTAAAAAAAAAAGATTTGTGCTTTTGAGTATTTCAAATCTTATGGGGGCGCTGGTGGCTCATTGGTTAGTGCGTGCGCACCATGTACAGAGGCTATAGTCCTCCAAGTGGCCCAGGCTCGAATCTGACCTCTGCCTCCTTTCCTGCATGTCATTCCCCACTCTCTCTCTCTCCCTGATTTCCGACTCTTTCCACTGTCCTGTCTCTACAATAAAGGCACAAAAAGCCCACAATAAACCTTTAAAAAAAAAGTCCTGTGAACATCCAAAACTTAGAAATCCACTGATGTATTTTCACTGACTAATACGTTAACAGTAGAACTCCAAACCTTATGAGATTGAGAAATGAACCTTCAAACCGACAACCCTTTGGAAGACACTTTAGCTCAGTTGAGGGAGCAGGCCGCCCCATGGGCTACAGTCCTTGAGGAATCGACTGCAGATTCAACTCCAAAGCTCAGACCTGCGATGCATGTCGACTGCAAATTTCCTGTCTCTTCAGCTGTCCTATCAATAAAGGTTAAAAAGGCCAACAAAGAAACATCTTTTAAAATCTTGAAAACTCATTTATTGGTAATTCAAAAATGAAAACAATCGACTTGCCATGAAAAGTTAATTAAAATAAATGTCCTTAATTTGGTCCTGGTGGTCCACCATGAAGAGAAGGGACTTCACCTCTCTATAGCATAATCCACGTTGCATCTACAGATGTACAAACCTCACAGTTATGCTTGTTTTGTTTCCATCACATACTGACACTGTGTCCTTTTATTGCAGTTACAGTGATAGCTGGACTTGACTCAAAACCCGGGACCAGAGACAGTGAGTTGTTTTCCTGTTTTCAGTTTGTCCTGTGGGAAGGGGGGGGGGGGAGTCTAAAACCAATCCAATCCTTTTCTCTGTTTTTGTTTTTAGCTGCAAGACCCTCAGCCGGAGCAACTGGTGTAGATACCACATCAGATGGTAGGAGGACACGTCGTATAAGGCTGTCATGAAAGAAGTCATGGATCATATCCTTCAGTATCTGACTGTAAAGGTCACTTTGTAATTCACCACAGAGGTGGATATTTCAAACAAGCCAAACTTTTCTGATCTAAACAGAGTTCAGGCTCAAGAAACAGAAAGCTGATAATTGCTACTAATGAGTATAAAGGAATATTTTGACGAGTTGAAAAGATGTGCATTATTTTTATGGGTTAGATGAGAATATTTATACCACTATGATATAAGTAGAGTTGGCTTCAGCTAGATTAGCATCAGGACTGGAGGTAAGGGCAAACATCTTGATGGCTAAAAAAAAGCTGTCTTCCAGCAGATCTACAGCTCACTGGCTGACAAGTAGGGCTGCACAATATTGGAATAAAACAGACAGTGTGGTATTTTTTCTCTTTATGATATATGTTGGATATGAAAGTGTAAGTAATGCTAGATAATCAAAGGTAATCTACACACAAACAGTAATTACAGATGATACTTTTTAAAGCACTCTTTAAGAATAAGATCGCTCCTCTTGTAATATAGAAATGAGAGAAACCCTTTTCTCTGAGACTTCTAAACAATACATTTTCTTTCTTTTCAACAAGTGAAGTCAGGCACAGAAAATAGTGTCTGATCCTACCTTCTTTCTTCACTCTGAGTTTCAGCTTTTCCCCTCTGGGTGAAGAGTCAGGGTCCCTCAGACCCGGCTGAACAGTTACAAACATTCATTTGTGCCAATGTCTGTTAATATTCTGAATGACAGGTAATGTAGGATGTGCCCAGGGTTCGTGCAATATGCCAAATGTTACTGCTGCAAGAAGGTGTTTTTATGTATATGGAATTGTTACATGAAATGCTTTATGTTTTGTATGATCTATATTTATGTATTTTCACTCTCTTGTAACTGCAGGACAGAGTCCAAAAATGATTTCCCTTTGGGGAAGATAAAGTAAATCTTGATCTTGATATCTTGATCTTGAAGTCGGCCCCTGCTGGCCATTACAAAGAATGCATGTCTAATGCACCTCCATGTTGGCTTATTTTGGGGTTTTTAGAATATGCCAACTATTTTCTGCAGACTAAAGTTATCAAGTTGGCTTTATGTTATCTCAAACTACAAACAGTCCTTGATTATTTTTTTTCTCCTTTCTCTCAGACCAACACTTTGTGGATAAATATAAACTCCAGCTCACCGACAGAGTGAGCCACATGGATCCCATTCTGGATCGGCTCCTCGATAGAGGTGTCCTCCAGCGTGAGGCTTACGATACAATCAGAGCTCTGCCGACCTCTCAGAACAAGATGAGAGAGCTCTACTGCGGTTGCCTGAAAGCTGGTACTGCTAGCAAAGATGTCTTCTACCAAATCCTTCTGGAAAATGAGAAATTTCTCATTGACGACCTCAATACAAAGCACTAAATGTTGGGGTGAAATCTTTTTTAGACCAAAACCAGTTTTTAATACATGAATAATTGGGAAATATTCATTGCAATGTTATGTCTCTATGTGGGTTTCCTATTTGACTTTTGACCAGATTCAGCAAATATGATGATCATGCAAAAATAATGAACACAATTTATAATTGAAGAGCTCTCCTTTTTTAACCTCATTAATTGATGTGAATTAAAACCGAATTATATGAATTCTGCCAAATGCTAAAAGATTGTTTTTCCAAGTCTTTTTGTAAATACATTTTCATAAACACCATAATATCATAACACAGTCGGGGAATAGAGTACAGAGCTGAAATTTACCGTTGACTCGTCTCTACCTCATGAAAAGCTGCTGCCAGTTTCGCTAAGCCAGTCAGATGTGTGTTTCTTGCAAAGGGTGCACACCGTTCTGAATGTTTTACTAGATGTTCCCGGCATGTACATCTATTAACCCCATGAGTTTGGTGACGATACATTGGGTCGTTATGATTTTATGAATTATCAAAGTTAAATGACCATGTAATAATCCTAACTCGGCCTACGAAGCTGCTGATCAGTGTAGCTCCCAATCAACAGCGGGAACTAAAGACTCGCTGAAAGTTTGGTGGGATTCGGACCATGCTACGTCATGATATTAATTATAACTTTTTTACCCTACAAGGATACTGTTACATTTGGATGGTGTTTAAAAATGTCTGCTTCATTGAAACGTTTTCTAATCTTTAATAAAACATTCAAATTTGTATGTGTGGTTTTAATATGTTGAGTGTGAAGTCTCTTTAAAATTGTAAAGTAAATACAGTGATGTAGAATTCACTCCTGTTTCGACCTTTACCTACAAGTAAAAAAATATATATATTTTCATCTAAATATTGATTGTTTCCGTATCTCTTCAGAGAAGTTCAAGTCCTTACAGTCACACTGTTGTAAAGTTGGATGTTGTAAGAAAGAAAATATTCAAATTTTAACTTTTTCAAATACAGTTTTAAAACTACAAACATGTATACAGTGGTATGTACACCAACTATGAATAACAAGATGTATTCGTTCATTCATGTGACGTAAGAGTGTACTGCACACGCATCTACCTTTCACATTTTTAACAGCTGTTATTTGTTTATAAGCGATCAGTAAACTGGAGGTTGGTTTTGAGGAGCAAAGGGGCTTTGTTAGATAAATAGAGACAAAGAAACACGTTTTACATTAATCATTATTTACATTAATAAAGTTTCATATAAGATCATTAATGATCTTCGTGTTTGGAAAAATGTTATGTGTTCTGATTTCCCTGTAATTCAGAACCTAATAAATCATTTTTAGTGTTCCTAGGACATTTTAAAGTATTTGTGTTTATAAAATACAGAGTTCATTATCGGATTATCAGTTAAAAAAAAAAAAAAAAAAAAAGCCCACAGGTTGTTTGTGTTATCAAATAAAATAAAGAGACTAAACACTATTACTGTGTTTGTATTTCATTAGAAATAACACAGTGCGTATTTGTGCAGACACAAACAGCTGTTAAAGCTGACTGACAGCTGAACATGATCAGCTGATGTCATCGTCACTAAGGTGGGATGGACCATAGACTGTAAACAGCAGGGATATCATAGCTCTTAAAACATATTTCCTCTCGCCTCTGCTTCATTTCCTTGCATCTCTCCGCGCATCTCTGGTTGGAGGGACTCAGAGGAGGAGGCAATTAATGGAACTGAGACGTATCCTACCCAAAAGCTACGCAGCACAGGGCTATCTTCGACTTCCTGGTAATAGATGAGCAAAAGGTAGACATGTGACTGGGCTTTAAACTTGTTCTTTTTTTAAGAGTTGATAATTACTAAAAACATTTTGACGCGTGGAAAGACAGAAACAAGGTGAGTATTATTTTATCAACGTCTGAACATAGAAACTTTATCAAGGCAAACAGTAACTGCTTCACGGTTCAGCTCATTAAGACTCTCTTGGGAATTTGTCGCTCAAACAGCGGACGTGAGCAGGGGCGGACCGGCCATCTGTGTGTTCTGGAGAATCACAGGTCGGCCGGCGGCCCCCACGCAGTCATCACCAGTTTTTTTTTTTTTTGTTCCTGCTAATCTACTGTTTCACACTCCAGTCCGGTAGGTAGCAACAATGCGTCTTTAAGTTGGATGCCAGACGGCAGCCACCCGTGCCCACCATAGACTGTAAGGTGCCCACCAGCTAATTGAGAAGAAGAAGAAGAAGAAGAAGAAGAAGAAGAAGAAGTAGCAGCAGCAGCAGCAGCAGTGAAGACGATCTTTGGTAGTAGTAGTGAAGCACAAAAATATGGACAGAAAATGCAAAGAAGAGGGTGGGGCTGAGAAGGCGAGGGAAAGAAAAATGCGACATTTAGAAAGTGAAGCCGCTAAATGTCACATGTGATGATGAGGGACAGAGAGATGAGCTGGTGGAAGCTCCACAGACAGATACAGGGCAAGTAAGTATGGAACATGACATGAGAGAGGGAGAAAGAGAGTCACTTGCTGGCTGATGTTAGCAAATGTTATTCAGGTGTTGCTACATTTTTATCTATACCCAGTTTGTGTTGCACAGTACAATGCAAAAAAATTTAATGAAATAAAATAAAGTGAAATAATGATTATAGTAGTTAAAACAGCTCCACTTTAAACATTTTAGGTGTAAAATGCCACATGCAGTAATATTAAGAAATAGGCTATATACTGTATATATAAATAACTGTTGTGCTTTTACTTTTTAAAGTTTTGGTAACGTTACAGTTTTCTGATAATACTTACAAACTTTGAATACTTTGAATACAGAAGTTACATTTGTAGTGGTGTATTTTCATTATTATTTGTGCAGTAAGTTAATTACTGCATAATTTAATTAAGATTATTGAGTAATAAAGTACTCATAAGATTGCATGGAATAGATGATGTTATGATCAACATCATTGCTATTGCTGTAATTTGGATGGTTTAGTGTCATGAGTCATGATTAAAGTATTGTGACACCCATGTCAGGCGTTGATGACTTTCCGCATACCGATTGTTGTGGGCCGGCCGAGTCAAAGTCCAGGGCTGTTTTGTAGTCCCAGTCCGTCCCTGCTCTAAGTCTCATATTTCAAAAACAATTATGCTTAGTCACATTGTTTTAACAAATAATTAGACCCATGCCAATTTATAAAAATATCATTAGCTCTCATGCGTAGCTTATTTGATAGTCTTATACATCTTTTACCAAAATGTGGCCCATTTTAGCTAACTTCACCCTTATTGTTGTTGTATTATATATCAGTTGTAAAGCCTGATTCGTCACCTTTACAACGAGGTATAACGTGTAAGGATCGTGCACTCGTGGAATGAGCAACACAGCTAAACGTGTGGCACACCAAGCTGTCGTGGCTGTGTATGGATCTTACACATGCGACTGAGGTCCCTGACAGTGTAAAATGAATAAAGTGTAAAAAGTTAATTACTGTGGGAGAGTACAGTCATCCATCATCAAGCAACTCAAAACAGGAGTGAATACCAACAGAAAAACATTGCAGGGGATTTTGGCGCTACCCACACGTTTAGCTGTGTTGCTCATTCCACGAGTGCACAATCCTTACAAGTTACACCTCGTCGTAAAGGTGACGAATCTGGCTTTCTAACAATGTATAAAACAACACTGATATACAAAACACAAAAATATATATTAAAAAAAATATATAATGTATGATCAAGATCCAAATATTAAATTGAAAGTTATTGTAGTTGGACAACAGAGCTGTATAACATAGATAAGACAAGTGAGAGAAGTTGTAGTGGAAAGAGTAAGTCTGTAAAAATGTGTTTTTATATGAAAGCAGAAACAATCTCAACAAATTGAACACTTACTGGAAGAGCGAACCAAAGCTTAACCCAACCCAAACCAAAAATGATGAACAGGTGAAGCAGGCTCATCCAGACAACTTCTCACTGAGGTAAACTGGCAACTGGCCATGTAATGCTTGTAAGTCATGAATACGATTTACAAATGGATCTAGAGAAACCTGAAGGCCGCAGCCTTTGATGAATAACTACTGAGTGACCCATCAATACCAGTAAAAATGTTTCAAATGTGTTTTCTCTAATGAAAGAATACGAGATAATTTTTTAAAATATTTAATCAGAGTTTGTGAAGTTATTGATACAACTACATAATCCTTAATTTAACTCAATCATTTTGTATTGATTTCATTTCAAACATGTAAATATCAATCGTTCTGTAAATGGCACTCGTCATAATCTGCGTATTCTGTGATGTTATCTTTTGTTTTCCAGCTTAAAAAAATGACGACACGTAGGAGGCTGTCTAAAACATTGGAACATTTGAGTTCTGGGGAGCTTGAAGATTTCTGCCTACATGTTGAATTGGAGAAAGGTGTCCCCCTCCTCTCAGAACTCGATCTAAAATCAATATGCCCAGAGAAAATAGAGGAGCTGATGGTGAAGAGATACAGCGAGGAGGAGTGTGTGAAGTTGACCAGAAATATCTTAAAGAAGATGAACAGGACTGATCTCGTGAAGAGATTGCTTGACGACAGACGGGAGTCCGAAAGTGAGACAAACACAAAGTCTTCACACAATACAATCAAGGCATTCAAAGCACAACTGTGTGGATATTACTTATGGCTTACTGCATTAATAAATAAATAAATCTTTATTTGTAAAGCGCCAATTCATAAAAGAACATTAATCCATCATGAGCACCAAGAAACATTTAGCAAATTTACAGTAGCAAGTTTTAGGCCACAGCCAAAACAAACATGGAAAAGACAATAACATTTAAGGAGCTGGTCCGTAAACAAGAGGCAACTGAAAACAATGCAGCTGTATGCTTACTCATTTGTTGTTTAGCTCTGGACCTTGTCACGGTGGTCTGACGAACACCATCTTCAGCTTCCCTGAGCCGCCACCCCGTTCCGTTTTTATCCAGTTCAGATATTTGTTTTGATTTTGGTGAAGAGAGAGTGGAGAGAGGGTGCAGCGCTGGTGGTTGTCCGTCTCCCCGGTCCTGACCAGGTGCGCCCAGTTTTCAATCAGCAGCAACTCACTAACAGTTGGGGAGGAAATTACATTTCACAGAAGCCATCAGCACTAGGAGTTGTAGTTTGCCACACCTCCTGTTCACAACCAGCTCTTGTATTAACAAAAGAAAGAAAAACGAAAGATCTGTCCGTAACACCAGGAAAAAATCCTTTAAGAGCAGAAACCTCGAGAGGAACCAGACTCATGATGAACAGGCGTCTGCTGAATCTGTGTTGGGTTTGGAAAGTGGGATAGAGGGAGATGCAGAAAGAGGGATAGAAATAAAATTGGTTTTCTTTTGCATTTATTTTTTCCTCAGAAGAACACTCTATGGATGAAGAGCTGCTTTCACTGACCCAGAGGGTGAGTATGTCACATCACTCTGACTTCACACAGCGTCACTATTATAGAGTCCACCTCGAACATTTCAATTAAAGGTACAAAAACTAACATTATTTATTTAATGCTGATAAAAAATATGATCCTTTAAGTAACATTGACCTGTTTTAATCAATATTTTCTCAAAGAGCTGATAAAGCAAAGTACACTGAATCAATAGCATTTATTTTCCCTTTATATCTCCACTAATCATATCTTCTTTAACTACTTACATTTAAGTATCACATGTTATATGATGTTATATTCCTGAATATTTATTTAATTATTTTACTTAAAAAAAAACATTAAAACATTTAAATATTCTATCTTTGAATCTGCATTGTTTTTAGCAGGCTAATGTTAGCACACTTTGGTTAACTCGTAGCTTCATATTGCAAATAAATTGACACAGAATGACTGTGATCTAAGCACACTTACTTGACATCCAAATAAGCAGTGAGTATGTTGTTCTTCTTTTCCGTATTCCTTGACTAAAACAGCTTTATGCACAAGGCCGTCCCGTCCATGTAAACATGATGTAAACATGATGTAAACACAACCCCGACAACAACACAGCCAGCAGGACTCGAGCTTCTCACTCATTGCAGACAGTCACAACTCAAAGAGACATTTGCAGGATATACTTGATTTCTGCTGTATTTATGTGTAAAATGTTGCACATTTCCCCTTTAAAATACTAGCAAAATGAAATGTGTTACATTGACATACTAAGAAAGTACACATACTACTAACAGCACAAATACATAATTTAAACATAGGTCCCTCCTGGGCTGGCCACCCCTTGCTCCGCCCCTTTAACAGACACTCTCTTGGAAGATTCATACAGTTATCTGTTTTTCATTGCACAGATTTAGACACATGTACACCATGGAATTAGAATTAAACAAAAACTTAATAGAAAATCAAAGGTAACAACCGTATCTTACTCAACTCAAGCTGTTTTATAAAAATTCTTGAATGTAACGTAAGAGTATGATAACCTCTGTTCATGTGGCAGATGTACGTTGGTCAGTCTTAAAAAAGACAATTGATGAAATGTGAAAAGAAATATCTGTACTCATTTTTTGCACCTTGAACATGTTCTTTTAATTTTTCAGGTGGAAAAGATGACATCTGTTATAGAACTGCTTGTGGAAATTATAGCTTGCCTAACAGAAGACCAGTATAAGGAATTCAAGCAGTTGATCAGATATGAAGGCTACGAAACATATAATTCATACAACCCTCGTTTGCTGGGGCAGACAAACCATCAGGACACTGCGTGTGTTACAGTTTTGACTTTTGGCCAAAACTCTGTTGTGAAGACGATGAAGATTTTAAAGAAGATGAACAGAACTGATCTGGTGCAGAAGTTGTTGGAGACCAGCTCAAGTTTCAAAAGTATGTCCATGAAGACCAAGATAATTTAAAATCATAAAACTGTCTCTCAACCTATTTCACAAGTGTTTAAGTTACATCTGTATCTGTTACATGATTTATAATAAGATTCATAGTGCACAGATATTAAGACTTATCAGTTGGTTTACCAATATATCTTTTTGACTTATGTTGTACCTCACAAATCATTACTAAACTATTTTGCCTGATAACATCTTTGTCATGTTTAAGATCAATCTCTCATGAGTTATTTTTTCCACTTTTTTCCTCAGAGAAACGTTCAGATGAACCACGCTCTGTCCTGTTGGAGAAAGTGAGTAATCACTTCACATCTGTCTGATTTACACATGAACATGAACATTTTGATGAAATATGATTACATTTGAATTAATCTGCTTTTCACAAAACTGAAGCTTTATTCAGGTTGAGCGTTTTAGCAGTAATGTTGTGCAGCAGATTCATAAATATCTTTGACAGTGCTTATGAGATGAAATGTCAGCACATAATCTTTTTCTGACTTTTTCCTTCAACAATAATCAATATAATAAAAAGTATATCTATCAGAAACACCCAGCTCAACACCTTAAGTGACACATTTAAAATTGTCCTAGTTGATTAAGCAAATGTCCCATGAGTGTGTTAACTATTCCAGGCAGCAACAATTGCAGCTGTTAAAGAGCTGCTTTTGGAAATCCTGCATTCTTTAAATAATGGGGAGCTCAGGAAATTCAAGAAGTTTTTGCTGTCGGCCTTTCAAGAGGACTCCAAAGACATCCCACATTTATTGAGATACTCAAACGAGCGTACAGCAATATTGGATGTGATGGTGCAGACCTACGGGCGACAGTCTGTGGATGAGACCAGAGAGATTTTAAAGAAGTTGCACAGAGTTGATCTCATGCAGATGTTTTCAGAGACTAGCTCAGAACCCAAAGGTAAGACAAATAAGAACAAAACAAATCTTAGATAAATAAGATTAATACATTTGTTGAATTTGATTTCTCAGCTGAACCTTATTAAAGTAGATCAACGTCTCATTAAAATAAGATAATCGTCGTAGTCACAAATGTCTTTTCTCCTCAGTGGATGAGCATCAACCTCCAGTCTTTGAAAAAGTGAGTCCGTTTTTTACATATCACAGCCTGATTTGTCTGATGCAGATTAAAAAACATCCAAGTCTTTGAACATTGCAAATTATGATACAAACCAAAACAAATGGATATAATTGGTTGTAAAGTTCAGCTCTGTAGTATTTGAGTTCTGTATTTCAGGTGTTTTAAAGGAAATGCTGTTATGTGCTGTGGAAGATTTCACATGTTGCATTAAATCATGTAGTTGTATTCAGTTTAACAGAGATTTAAGGGTGAAGGGATAGAGGAGATCTTCTATGTTATGTTGCTACAGCAAAATACAAACATTAAGAACAATGTGTTTTTGAAGAAACTGTTCCTTTTTGATTTTACCATTGGAGAAATGACTAATTTGTTTATTGTCTTTGGTATTTTTAGACGGTAAAGGAAGATGTGGAACATGTTCTTTCAGAAACATTGAGTGGTTTGAAACTCAAGGAGTTTGAGAAATTTAAGTGGGTGCTGCAGCTCACATACTTCCAGAGGAGTTTTGCACGAATCCAGTGGCACCACATGATGTCGGCAACAACTCCAGATGAACTGGTGCATCTGATGGTGAAGAACCAGCATCCTGTGGAGGTGACCAAAGAGGTTTTATTGGACATGAACAGGACTGATCTAGTTGAGATGCTGATGGGGACAGACTCAGGACTTCAAGGTGAGAGAAAGAAAACAAACACTGCCACATTACACACATTTATGTTTAAAGATATTTGATATTTCACAATTACAACAAAAGTAACGAGATCACAAATAAATTATTTTGTTTACACAAGATAACAAACGTGTTTTATACCTGTGGGTTAATTATTCCAATCATATAAAAGTGGCGGAGTTAGCTTAATTTAACCAATCACAATCATCACTGCGTCTGCCGTCAGCAGATCGTTATATCAAACAAACTCTGAACAAACTAAATTGAAAATATGAAGAAGTTCAAGACAAATGTAAAATCATACGGGACACATGAAGTGTTGGTCGGTCTCTCTCCCTCCTCCGCTCTCTCGATCAGCTGCGGGAGCTCCAAGATCAAGAGATCTGACTGTTCAGTGGCGGAGATTTTTAGGTTGATCTCTTATCTTGAACATAATCTGCTCCGGAGCAGGTTAGGTGTGCAGCATAGGTTACCGTGGTGATATACCCAGGTTAGAAGTGAACCACCTTCGTAGGACTGAAAACCCAGGGTTAACCCTGAAGTTACCTCGCTAACCCCAAATCCTGCTTCGTAGTACAGACCTCTGGACTTTTCAGTTTAATGCCAGATTTATTCGTCTGCGTCTGCTAAATGAAATTGTAACATTAGCCACTGACCTTTGTTATGTCAAATAATATAATATTGTATTTCTGATCTGAGGCTGACGTCAAGCATGGCCCTTTTTTTTGTGAAGATTTATTCACTTTTTATTTTTTATTTCTCCTCAGAGAAACATCAGCCTGAACTGCCTCATGAAGTGAGTAAAGTAAAATCAGAAACACATTAAACAACAAGGTTTCCATTTATTTCATGTTTTCGTTACATGAGCAAAATTATTCTCATCTTGATAGTAAAGTGGTGGAAAAGGTTTTCAGCTGCAGATGGGAAAGAAGGAGGACAAAAAAAAAAGTTCTTCCTCCTCTCTAGATCCTTGCTTGTGTTGTACTTACACTCTGATGTATACATCGCCTTGGTTAAAAGTGTCTGCTCAGTGAACTGTTTAATAATAATAATAATACTTTTTTAGCACTTTTCAATACAGGGAACAAAGTGCTTCACAACAGACAATAAAAGCAAACTGAATATGAAAGCAGCAGTAGGGCAGTAAGAAAAATAGACATAAAAGATTCAAATTAAAATTGAAATCAGAGTAAAAGCTTTTTTGTGAAACGATGTCTTAAGTAGTGGTTCACAAGGAGTTAAAAGCTCAGAAATGTAGATATGACAATACTGTCATAACTTAATGTTGATGCCAGTGAACCAAAGTTTTGTCTACAGTTGAGATGAAGCACATAAACGCTCTCTGATTATGTTGACTCCATCAGAAATCCACCGTAACATCACTTCATTGGACACTTTGGGAAACTTTGAGAGGCTTAAGATATGAAGAGCACGCGCTATTCAAGCAACACCTGCTGCATATCGCCCAAGAAAAAGGCCTCCCAGCCCCAGAACGACAAGTGAAGACGGCAGGCAGAGATGGTATAGTGATGCTGATGGTGAACATCTATGGCCAACAGTCTGTTGAGCTGACCAAAGACGTTTTACAGAGAATGAACAAGACTGATCTGCTAGAGACGCTCTCAGGGACCAGCTCAGGATTCAACACTGAGAGTAAGAGGATGAAAACTGACACATTACACAAATATATATGCTTCATTAAATACTAAGACTACAGACATTGTTGAGCTGAATCAAGCCTCCTTGTTTTTGTGACGTTAATAATGAGTACATTTAAGTTTAACTTTTTGCCAAATACCGCACATCCAACCCACGTAAGTTTTACATTTTTTATTTATTTTTAAGATGTTGAGATGGTGCCATGTTATATTTTATTCACAAAATGACTAAAACTGACTAAAGCTGCTTTTTGTCTGATTTTAATGAGTCCTTTTCTCTCCCCCCTTAGACAAACTTCAGCAAAAAGATCCACAACATGTGAGTAATGTTACATCAGACACTCTACAGTTTTCATTTCTAACTATTTAATTAACAATATTTACTTACTTTTTTGATGAAGCAGGAATCAACCATGACACCGGTCCATTCACAGCTTTTAGAAACACTGGAAGAATTAGGTTCAGGGGACCTGGAGACATTTAAAAATGTCTTGCTCCACACTAAAATAAAAGAAGGGCTCCCAAAATTCCCAAGAGACCAAGTGGAGACCGCAGACAAAGATTATATACCAGATTTGCCCATTATTTAACGCATGGATGCAGTGGGACGTCGTTTTTGCATCCTGTGTTGAAATTATTGGGAAATTTGTAAATAGATGTTTTAAGCTATCCAAATTTAATGAACATTGGACTTGGTTTCATCCTTAGAGCTGAGCAAGAATCCTAAATAGCTTCCATATTCATCCCTCAAGTGACTTTCTTTAGTCTTTATTGGGTTGGTTAAAATTGGGCACTTTGGTAATCTTCAGATCTGAAATCATCATGGTGTCACTGTGACTAATGTGCTTGATATTTATTGTTACAATAAGCTGTTGAGGTTGTGCTTTGCCTGTCAGCACCTGTGTGTCTGATCAGACTTAAAGCTGTTTGTTTGCTCTTACTGACATTGTTTCCTTTTTTATAGATCCTTGCTTGTGTTGTACTTACTCTGTGATGTACGTCACTTTGGATCAAAGTTTCTGCCAAATGAATTGTAGAATAATAATAATAATAATACTTTATTTCTATAGCATTTTTTAATACATGTAACAGAGTGCGTCACAACAGACAATTAAAGCAAACCGAATATAAAAAAGATTCAAATCAAATCAAAATGTGAACTCTTTTTTTGGAAAAACAATGTCTTTAGTAGAGAAGGAAAACGAGGGACTGACTCTGCAAGTCTGATCTCCTCTGGCAGGCTGTTCCAAAGTCTGGGGGCTCAGTCAACAGCAGACTGTGTCCTGGTTCATAAGGGGTTAAAAGCTCAGAAATGTAGATGTGACAATACTGTCATAACTTTATGTTGATGCCAGTGAACTAAAGTTTTGTCTGCAGTTGAGATGAAGCACATAAACGCTCTCTGATTATGTTGACTCCATCAGAAATTCACAAGATCACTTCATTGGACACTTCGGCAAACATTGAGAGGCTTAAGCTATGAAGACCAAGAACAATTCAAGCAACACCTGCTGCATATCACCCTACAAAAAGGCCTCCCAGGAGCCCCAAAACAACAAATGAAGACGGCAGACATATATGATATAGTGATTCTGATGGTGGACATCTATGGCCAACAGTCTGTTGAGCTGACCAAAGACGTTTTACAGAGAATGAACAAGATTGCTCTGCTAAAGAAGCTCTCAAGGACCAGCTCAGGATTCAACACTGAGAGTAAGAGGATGAAAACTGACACATTACACAAATATATATGCTTCATTAAATACTACGACTACAGACATTGTTGAGCTGAATCAATTCTCCTGGTTTTTGTGACGTTAATGTGTATATTGAATTTTTACTTTGGGCCAAGTATCGCACATCCAACCCAAGCAAGTTGTCCAAAAAGGTCACCAAAGATTTGGATAATACATCTCTAGCATGCTGAAAATGTTTAATTTACTTTTAAGATATTGAGATGGTGCAATGTTTTATTTTATTCCCAAAATTACTAAAACTGACTAAAGCTGATTTTTGTCTTAATTTTAATGAGTCAGTTATGAGTCCTTTTCTCTCCCCCCTTTAGATAAACTTCAGCAAAAGGAGCCACAAAATGTGAGTAATGTCACATCAGACACTCTACAATTTTTCTTTTTTGCTTTTTAATTAACAATATTTACTTACTTTTTTGAGCAGGAATCAACCATGACACCGGTCCATTCACAGCTTTTAGAAACACTGGAAGAATTAGGTTCAGGGGACCTGGAGAAATTCAAACATGTCTTGCTCTACACTAAAATGAAAGAAGGGCTCCCAAAAATCCCAAAGGACCAAGTGGAGACCGCAGACAAAGATGAGATAGTGAAGCTGATGGTGGAGATCTATGGCCAACGCTGTGTGGAGGTGACTAAGGATATTTTAGAGAGGATGATGTAAATAAATGCACAAGGCTGCTTTATTAAAATATAACGTTCTGTGACACTGTTCCAATCGCACCTGGCCCACACATATCCTGATGACTAGAGGCCTCTGCATGAACATCTGCTTTTCTTTGAATTAAGATACAGAAACTGTCTGGACTACTGTACGTTTAGTGCTAAACTCTTAATCTGCCCTACAACAGAGTTTGTCTATATCCACCCCTCCCCTTTGATACAATGTATGAAAGTTTGTTTCCCATTTGCCCCTTTGAGCTTCTGACAGACTGTACCTTTTGTCCCACTCTGTGTGTTTGCTTCTTCTTACATGAATAAAAAACTCTCGAGGATAGTTCGTTGCAATTCAGATCTTTAGTCATCAAGTCACAAATATTTCCATCACAATGAACAAGATCTGGTCAAAAAGTTGTCAGAAAGCAGCTCAGTATCTAAAGGTAAGTTTAAAAAAAATAGTGTTATTTGACTATAAAACATTAGGTATACAGAACCTCGACTACATTTTTAAACCTCTATCTTTTTTTTTGTTTTATAATGCTTCTGTGACGCTGATCAGCAGGGGACAGAGGCAACATGTGTTTAGGCTTTTCTGTCCATTTGTTTGTTGAATGTCCCATGTTTTTAGCTAGAGTGTCTGGAGTAAATATCTTTAAAGTTTGCACAAACAACCACTAGGATAAAGCAATAGTGTGATCAAAGGTTAAGGTCACTCACCTCACATCAGTCCCATTCTCATGAAAGCGAAATCACAGCAATGGATAAAAGGGGATTATGTTGGGATGGGATGTTTTTTGTTTTTTTTTGTTGATAGAACATCATGCGTACAAATTCTCAAAATGTAGATCCAAAGTTTTGAACACACTACCCTTTTTCTTCATGTTTTTTTTTCTCCAGCTGTTAAAAGGGTTTACTGACATTCACATGCTCTGCAGACAAACACAGATAAAAAGAGAAGTTCTCTGCTAATATAGTTCTATTGACCCTCTACTGTAAGCCTTAAGCAACTTGCAACTTGACAGGTTGACATAGGTGTAAATTGAGTTTTATTTTCTTAAGTAAAGTTTATATATATATATATATATATATAAATAAAAGTTGATTATTATGTATCCATCCAGATATGCTGCACTTTGGCTTCCAAAGATATCAGCCAACTTATTTATTTCATATATGCATGAGAACACAATGTTTCAAGCCCGGCCGGATTGAACTTTGGATCCGACTAAGCTCGTCCTCCCGCCTCCCATCTCTCCTACTCAGCTCTGTGCTTCGGTTGGGTAAAATAGGCTATAAAACCTTGGATTTTGATTTTTCTGTTTATTTGTAGTGCTGAAGGGCATACAGCAGCCCTTCAGCATTGTGCTGATTGTGCCTAGCGGTTTGTTTACGTTTCCCCTCAGCGCTAACTGGATGTTTTGTGGGTGTTGCCCTTGATGCGGACTGTATTATTATTTTGTGGCCACAAATTATAAATGTTTTACAAAATGTCACCAGAGGGGCTCCGTATTTTTACACATTTACATATTCTATTTATTCTTAGGATTATCCCATCTTCTATTTCCACTTTTATTGTCTAATAGTCCCACGTGATAACCAAGGGGCAACCTCCGGTCTCGAAAAATGAAGCCAATGCGGAAGTACAAAAAACTGCAGTTCCTCGAGGTTCCGCTTGAGGCTGGCTGCAGAAGCGCCGCAAGTGCCAGAAGCCCACAGCCAAAAAATCCAGTTTTTACCACAGGAATCAACATGTTTACAGCCTGGTTCAAAAAACGAGATATATCTGAGAAGTTGACGGCCCCTTCTCCTCACGCTGTGGGGGGGGGGGGGGGAATTTTTTTTATAACTCATCGGATTGTTTTTTATTAAGGAAAACGTCTATGCCCATATTAGGGTTGTGACAGTTTGATTGACAGCTCTGCGCGCCGCATCTGTCTGTCGCATCAGGAGCAGGAGCTATGTACTCGACACTAGCTTTATTCGGCTTCATCCCGTTCCCGACCTTCAACCGTTAGCTTTCTTCGTCTTTTTTTCTTCGTTTGGAGTGTTTGTTTAGCAAATATCTAACAACGAATATGTCTTGCTGTGCGGTTAATTGAAGTAACAGACCATCCAAGAAGTCGATTCTGCAGTTTTTTCGATGAGTGATATAGTAGTGTTATTTATTGAATACTCATCGGCAGGTGTCTGTCTATTTTTGCGGGGCCAGCTTGTAAACCAGCCGGCTAACTGCACAATTGGCCTCAGTGTAGCCCATTATTTACAGTCAATGGTTTAGCTGATCTCCCATTCATGCCAAAGATGCTAAAGTTAACATCTCTAGCCAGCACTACTTAATTGGGGAAAAAAGTAATTCTGAAGAGTTAGAAATTTTAGTTGTTAACATGTTGAAAAGAATGAGTTTGTGTGAAGCTAAAGGTTCACCTCGGTGGTTAGCCACAGACTTTGAATATGATTATCCGACGTTATGATGAACGCTACACTCAACATAAATGTCGAAATTGAAAAAAAAAACTTTGGATATTAATTCTGCGTTAGTGCTTTCCAATAATAATGGAATATGTCATCGTTATTTTTTAGATAAAGTTTAACATTAACCAGACACAACTGAACCAAATAGGTAACATGGTTGACGTTCATTTCAACAGCCCACAAACTCAAAGTTAGATTTTCTGTCATGAATTTTATAACATAAACATGCGATAACAAGTACAACTCGACGGATAGAGATCAGCTATATATTGAAGCTGTGCCATTACGCACAGAGATAGAGAGATATGAAACATAAACTTCAATCAATAATCAGTTCTAATGTTAATCCGTTTAGCACAGAATATTGGGAGTTACACCCATGTTGTCCAAACGGCTCCAATAAGTGCACCGGGGACCAGAGGCTCTGAATATTTTTGATGTATTCCGTGACTTTTTTGTCTCCTCTTGCCGCGATGGAACAGCACTCTCGGTGCTCCTACAAATGAAGCGTTCTTAATCGATATGGATGCTCTTACAAAGAATATAGCAGTAGTAATATATATATTTACATATAAATAACATACAGAATGGAAATAAGATAAACAGTAAAGCAATATGTACAGTAAATAGTTTTAAGAATACAGCCATGTTGATGTATGTGAATAAGATAGACTGACATGTGTTAACACATTTTGCCTGTAAATAGTTTTCCTCTAGGTGATTCAGATAGGCTGGACCAGTGGATGCTCAACCTGAGAAGACAGAACTGGACTCCCAACAAGCCCTCTCGTCTGTGCAGTGAACACTTTGTAAGCTGTCACATCGGCACTGATTCCAGGGTAGGGAGATATTTTAAATACTATTATTAACAAAGAAACGTATTGATTTAAACTGATGAAGTACTAGCCACAATAAACTGCTTAATTGCACAGTGCAAGTGCAACACAGATGAATACAGTAAATGAACACAAAATGGATAACTGCTATTTTCTGTCTAAATAATTTTTTCCCTTTTACATTTTAATAGGGGAGGAAATGTCTAAAGAACACCGCTGTGCCTACCATTTTCCACTTCCCAGAGGAAAAAGTGCCAGGAGGAAAATGCTTGGTGGTAAGTGACAATGGCATGGTTGTTTTCAGTAGTGGTGAGGAGGTTTCAGATGTAGGTGATGGTAGCAGTGCCGTAAATCTCATTCCTGATCACAGCAATGTCGGAAGACACACCCCAACAAGCCTTTGTTGCTCAAGATGTCATTCATGATGACATTACGCTGACAGCGAATGCAGGGGAAGATGTTGGTCTAGGTAGCAGCAATCAACCCATACATCAGAGTAAAAATTGGACAGCATTAGAGCACTGTTAAATTAGGCCAAAACAGCTAAGTTTTGATCTAATGGCCATATCTCAGGGTGATCACTCTTACGGTGTTTCTCATTCTCCAAGAACACTGAAGAGGATGGCTTCTGCTACAGAGGTAAAGCTCTGTGCAGCTCGAAAAAAGCTGAGGTTGAAAGTCCAGCACACAAGAAGATTGAAGGCAAAAGTTTCTTCAATGAAAGGTTTAGTCAAAGTGCTTCAGAAGAAACTTCTAATTTCATCGGAATGTGCCTCTCTTCTTTCTGATCGCGAAGGTGTTCCAAGAGATATCTTTCAAAGACTAAAAAAGAAGAAGTCTGTGTTTTCACAGAATCTGAAACAATTCGCCACAACACTGCACTTCTACTCTCCGAAAGCCTTTCACTCCTATTACCTCATAGCGTGGCGTACAGCGGTCAAAAAAAGTGTAATTGCTCCCCATCTAGCAACACCTGACACCCCAGTGATAGTTCCTACCTGTATAGAGTTTCACCTTAACCTAAAGGCGACACTTGCTGGAACAATTTGTGTTTGCACTTCTTAGCTTGTGTAACTAACCCCTTTTTTCTTCTCTGCCTTGCGTCAGATCGCTGTTTGTGTTTTTTGGGACATCACACTGGGATCACGGACACTGCCACTTGGAACCTCGCACTACCCCTCCCCTTTCGAGTCACATTTGGAATGAACTTTTTGTAACTTTATCCTGCCTATCTGAGTTCTGCTTTTGGCTCCAGAATTTCTACTAATCGTAACCGGAGTCTCCTACTAGTTCTCATTTCTTAACCTCTTATAACTGTAATACATTGGTTCTTTTTGATATATTTCATAACTATAAATGATCTGCTTTTTAATACTTCCCTTAATTGTTAACATTAAAACTCTTCTATATTCGATGATAAAGCACATCACTTGTATAGTTTAGATGGGTAAACTAGAGGATATTATGTGATATTGATCTAGGAAGACCACATTTCGGAATGATTTTTAAGCATTTTTCTAATCACACGTAATTAATGTAATTTACTCTGGTTGAATCTTGATTGTTCTGAATTTGTATATGGGGACTCCTTGTGGCAGATATTGGAACAGAAAGAGCAGAAATCTCTCCACTTTACACTATTAGAGATAAAGGAAGGGTTTTTGTATCTAAAGCAAGTAACAAAAGGCATGCTCTAAAAATGATTATAGCTCTGGTGTCAGGGACATTTATTAGTCTTTAATTATGAAGCGAAATACTCTTCCTACCCAAACAGATATTAACTGCATCACTATTTGGAAAAAAAAAAAAAAAAAGAATGAAAATGTATACTCATTAGTAGAGACAAAGGAGTGAATATACATAGAATACTTTTTTTTTTTAAAAAGGGGGGGGGGGGGGGAGCATGAACTCCATCTTTCCAAAATGTCTAATTTGAGGGTTCTCAATCATTGCACTGCTTATGGATCCAACAAATGTAGCGATAACACTGTTGACAAACCTACGAGATTTATCAATCTTCCCCAGATGGATGCCAGGCCTCCATCGGCACCTCTGGGTGAGGGCAGACAACATGATCTTCATGCCAGGGTGTCGTACGTGGAGTTGATGAAGGTCCTCCTTCATCATATTGACCAGCACGACACCACTGACATGTCCCACGCTGTTGCCCCCACAATGAATGATGAGGCCATCCAGGGGAGACCTCCCTCGGAGTGAGTTTTCGAAGAAGGGAAGGAGGCCTTTTCAGCGAAGTCCACCCCAGCCGAACCAACTCATGTGGATGTTCTTCAGGCCCAGGTTCCTTCCCTCAGTCTCTGCAGCTCTCTGGGCACCTCGACGGACACAGCTGTCACCAATAATCCACACACTGTCTACGGGAGAAATACAGAAATGTTCAATTAATGCCTCAGACAAAATGTACAGCTAACTACATGTGACAGCTCAGGGTGTTTTTTGTTATTAGCCACATCTGCAGGAATAATATTGAAGAAGGTAGCTGCAGCTCAATAATAGATGCCAGTCTTAAAAGACAATTTATTCTAATACTTATGGCGGGTCAAGCTAACACTGTCCACAGACTCCATGACTTCAGAGGATTCTATAGAATTAAATATCTTGTGATTAATATAAAATATTTATTTTTTGAATTGTCATGTTCACCGTCATCGCTGTTGACATCAGTAAATATAAGACAGACATTCCTCTTTTAGTCAGAACAGTAACATGAACTGTATGCTTTGTAATATTGATTTCTTCTGGATGTCTCATTTATTTACAGTCTGTGGTCTAACAGTAGTTTCATCAACAACAACGAAAAGAAAAGAAAAAAAGCATTTAAAGATCTTTCTTTTCATGGTTTTCAAACAGACTTCTAAACCTTAAACATGTCATTACACCCAAGTAATGATTTGCAACACAATGTGAGAATTTAAATGTAAAGATCAGCCTCAAAATGTTTCTTAACATGTTATGTAACAACTATGCTACTGTTTTTGTTCGACTAACCCAGACAAAGTCACTGCTGTGACAAATAACTACAGGTAATAACTTGTTTAGAAGTGTAGTTTTAAGACTTTAATTATATATTTGGGTGCAAGACAATTCGTTTTAAGTGTGTTGTAGAAAAGTTTAATGTGTACTTATTGTTTGTGGTTATGGAGGAGCGGGAGCAGGACAGCAGAGGCAGATAGAGCAGCTGTGAAGTAGCCTGCTAGAATCAAGTCCCGCCTTACTGCTCTTAGTAGGTTGATCTAAAGTGGATCACACAGGGACGTCCTTATTGGTCACGCAGTCCTTCTCGGTGTCAGTGATTGGTGTTTTTGACGCGCCAAATGCAATTTGAATTTGGTTATTCCGCTTTTTCATCACATTTCAGCAGTGTGATGCTGCGGACCGAGTTGAATATGGCGCGCACTACTTTCAAACTAGCTATAGTGGAGGCTTTGGATGATCTGAATGAAGAGGATTATCTGAGGTTTTGTGACCAGCTGAGGGACCGTAGAGAGAAGCCGCGGGTCAGCCGCAACAACGTGGAGGGGAAGAGACGATGGGAGGTTGCGGGCGTCCTGGTTTCAACCTTCACAGGGTACAAAGCTGTGCAGGTGACTCTGGATTTACTGAGGCAGCTCAACCTCAACGAGGAGGCAGAGGAACTGGGTGAGTCTCTCTCTCTGTGTCTTCTATGTTAATGGTTTTATGACTTGTGCTGTTTCTTTGAAATTATCTTTTGATGCTTTGGAAGCATCGTCCCTTCTGCAATAATGCGTGTAAATATTTTTTTTTTTTTTTGCATGGGGGAAAAGAAAAAAACCTCTCTGTTTCTATATAGTTTCACTTTTCAAGATATTATGATTTTAAAAACTGTGGGAATCTTTGTTAGACTCAGTTAAATGATCTGAAGTTTACAGTCTGTGCACTGTATGTTTTTAATGCTTTCCCCCTCCTGCTCCAGAATGGAGTTTCAGACTACAGACAAGTTGAATCTTTCGGGTTTTTTTGGGCCATCAAAAGACATTTTTCTAGTGTTTCAAAAGCATTGATATTGTTGATATTTAGTCCCACACTGTATTGCCTGGTTTAAACTCTATAAAAAGCAAACACTGCAGGTCATTGGTCTTGGTATTGGCAGGGTGTATGTTTTAATGCATGTATCATTGGAGAAAGTCACACAGGTAATTGTTAAGAGAAAGACTATCATGTATAATGTAACATGTAACATAATCTTGTCACCACCTGTATTTTCTTTCTAGATTTAAAGACCAAAGCCTCTGCTGATGTAAGTGTAACTATTTACAATGACCTACAATCTCTTTAACATCAGTTTTTTTTTGTTTGTTTTTTTAAATAAATGATACTCCCATTGGTGTTTTCTGTTTTTGTTCACTTTGCTTTCCTTGGTAGAACGGTGCCCCGACCCTCCGTAAAACATTCACGGGAGAGTTGGAGCTGAAGCCCTCACAGGAGGCTCTGAAACATGGAGGCCCTCAGGTGACGAGGCAAAAAGAGGTGGAGGCTGCAGCAAAGGGCGGCGACCCCTGCGATGACCGGGTTCTTCTTAGCAGGTGTATAGTTCCGTTCGGCAAGTATAAAGGTCAAACCTTTAAATGGCTGCTAGAGAATGATGTGAGCTACGTTGTCTACCTGATTGCCAGCCACCAGGCGGAGAAAAAGAAAGACCCGCGGACGGCCAACAAGGTACGATGAAGAAAAATGAGAGGTCGTCCACTCACTGAACTTTGTGATCTACTGAAAGCGTTAATTTCAGCAATCTTCTCAACTAACGAGGCTTCGTCCTTAAAAGCAAGGCAAGTGTAAAGAAGGGTTCAAATTTTAAGGTGCTATCACCATGGGGCATCGGGTCAAGATGCAGGAATCCAACAAGACCTGATTTTTATGTAACAGGTTTATTTCCTTTAAAGTTAGGTGAATCATAAGGGTTACACAAGACACACATGGGATTGAAACTTCCATGCTGAAAGACAAAATAAAATACTATTTGTACAATAAACAAGCAAATTACATTACTTTCTGAAAGGAAATAAAGATAAATAAAGTGTTTAGGACAAATTAAAATGGACTAAATACTAACTAAACAAGGAGTAAAAGCCACCTTACCATTGCTGAACTGCCGCCCCATGTGAGGATGAAAACATGAATGCAAGGGAGTGCAGTCTTAAATAAGGAGTAGGCAGGTGAATTCAATCTAATTGATTAGTGACAGAGTGCAAACAACAACCAATCAAGGGGGAGAGGAGAGAGTGAGAAACCAGGAAGTGTACTAAAGGAGGTGCAGTAGGAAAAAAGAGGAAGTGAAAGGAAACAAAATAGTGAACAAATAGTGATCTTTACTACAGCAAGTTTATTTAGCACATTTCAGCAACAAGGCAATTCAAGGTGCTTCACACAAGACATCAAAAGCATCATTAAAGCCAAAACGTTTTCGTCTTTTCTCTGATTTTGCAGGAGGTCACATTCAGTCTAGCAATTAGTGCGTCTTTAAAAAGCTCCTTGCTTTAAAGTCACTAAGTAAGGTGTTACTATTTGGGCCACTACTATTACTACAAATTAGTTACTTTCCAGATTCAATAAAGCTGTTACAGTAGTACACTGACATTTAAAAGCTTTTGTTACTCGTTAATTAATGTGAAACCACCAACAAAAGACTAACGTCAGCACAGCAGCATCCTTGGAAAAAGAACGTTGCGCACTGTAAACAAACGCAGACAGGTGATCATTGAGGCGTGAGCTCTCTGAAATATATCAACATTATTTTAGTGGTGAGTTGTACTCTATGGGCAGGAAGGAAAACTTCTTCCACAAGAAAGAAGCACCGAGCTAATCAACAACACGCTTTTACTAAACTAGCTGCCTCTTGTTCCACACATTAACTCTCTGATAGTTTATGGTTGTTAATATAGTTTTTGTACCAATTAGAAGGCAGTGGGGGCTGCAAGGTGGTGCAGTTGTTGCCTCACGGCGAGGAGGTTCCTGGTTTGAATCCCTGTCGAACAGAGCCTCTCTGAGTTGACTTTGCATGTTCTCCCCATGCATGCGTGGGTTCTCTCCGGGTACTCCGGCTTCCTCCCACAGTCCAAAGACACGCTCTTTTGGTTAATTGGTGACTGACTGCAGTGTGTATTTGGAAAAATGTTTTCCCACAAATTGCCTCTATAATGACGAATGTAGAAACATTTTAAAAATGCCGTTTTCTTTCTATTTCCAGGATTCACTGTTGAAATATGCAATGGCTTACCCTGAGGTTATGGAAAAAGTCAGAATTCGCCGAGAAGGAGCAGCTCTTGTTGGGTTTGGTGCTCACAGATTGATGACACTACAAGAGCTGTACGAGTCCAAAGACTCCAATAAAATGGGGTATGAAAGCATGATGAGCAAGTATGGATTTTGGCGTTAGTAGGCTAGCAGACATTTAAGCCCCTGTGCTACTTTCTTTCTTGTACACAGGTACGTCAACTTCCTCAGGACCATGGAGTCAACCTGCACCCAAGGGTCCAGGATGGACACCGCTGTCTGGTACATTCTGCAGCGTGACCAAGAGCAAGCCACAGCTGCAACAATCAGGCAAACCACTACCTCTATTCCCCAAGAGGCCTTCAAGAGATGGACCAGAACTAAACCAACACACCGGGGACCAGCCCCTGAGGACCTAGGTGTCCGAAGGCAGACATTCAAAAGAAGACAAAGAAAACTTTGATTACGGAACAAGAAATGGTCTTGAGATCAAAACAAAAACCTGACAAATAAATTCTGAAAAAAGCTTAAATAAAAAATATGAGAAAAAAAAATCTCTTGCTTAAGAGACATTCATGGGAGAATTTTTAACTGCTTCGGGAAGGGGTCATTACAGACAGTTCTTAAGATAACATCCCTTAGAAATGTATGTTGACTTTGATTTGTACTCATTCTCTATGAGCGGAGATAAGTTCATCCGCCAGCTGCAGATCAGGGGAATAGGTTATAATTATCAGCCAATCATAACGCTTTGTCTTATTTTACATACATTGTCATTGCTGTTTGTTTATTAAAGGCGGTTAACAGAAGTTATTTTCAACTGTTGGTCTTTTCAGAAACGATTACGCACAAGAGGCAACACTAAAAAAAAAAAATTGACTAAAGAAAAATGCTTTTCACTGATTGCTCACTGGAAATAAGTATTTTCTTTGACAATATTTTGGTTGGTTTGGACAGTACACGTCTTGCCTATATTCTTTTAAAGTTAATTTGCTTATAGAATAGAATATAATTTATTGATCCCAAACTGGGAAATTGTGGTGTTACAGCAGCATGTTATCAGAGCAAATAAAACAATATAAGAATAGATACATAGTAAATAAGCACTTAAAATATAAAAGCAATAAGAATAAGAAGAGATTTATACATTAAGGATTTAACTTAACATTCTTACTGGTTAAAAAAAATGAAAAATGAAATACAACATTTATTCAGGCTTGTCAACTGAATGTAAAAATACTTGCTGGAGGTAAGAGATGTAAGTTTGCAAAAATAGTGATGACAGTGGTAAATATGTAATAACAATAAAGGGGGTTCTCCAGAGCTGTGCAAATTTGTGGCTTATAGGAGACAGTGAGCCACAAAGGTGATGCTCTGCAAAAGTTTATTTTCATGATTCAATACAAATTACGGATTCATTCTGGGTTCAACAGCTCATAATCCTCTCGTAACAAGATTTCCAAGTAGATCATCCAATATGGTGCAGTACTGTTCACTTCCTGTTTGGAAGCACACGTGTCAAAACATCCAGTGTTTTCCTGAGGACAAAGACAATGATATTAATTTATTAAAAAAGTGACCAGATAGATTATTTCTTCTAAGCCAACCTATGTAAGTTTTACATTTTTTATTTATTTTTAAGATGTTGAGATGGTGCCATGTTATATTTTATTCACAAAATGACTAAAACTGGCTAAAGCTGCTTTTTGTCTGATTTTATTGAGTCCTTTTCTCTCCCCCTTAGAGAAACTTCAGCAAAAAGATCCACAACATGTGAGTAATGTTACATCAGACACTCTACAGTTTTCATTTCTAACTATTTAATTAACAATATTTACTTACTTTTTTGATGAAGCAGGAATCAACCATGACACCGGTCCATTCACAGCTTTTAGAAACACTGGAAGAATTAGGTTCAGGGGACCTGGAGACATTCAAACATGCCTTGCTCCACACTAAAATGAAAGAAGGGCTCCCAAAAATCCCAAAGGACCAAGTGGAGACTGCAGACAAAGATGAGATAGTGAAGCTGATGGTGGAGATCTATGGCCAACGCTGTGTGGAGGTGACTAAGGATATTTTAGAGAGGATGATGTAAATAAATGCACAAGGCTGCTTTATTAAAATATAACGTTCTGTGACATTGTTCCAATCACACCTGGCCCACACATATCCTGATGACTAGAGGCCTCTGCATGAACATCTGCTTTTCTTTGAATTAAGATACAGAAACTGTCTAGACTACTGTACGTTTAGTGCTAAACTCTTAATCTGCCCTACAACAGAGTTTGTCTATATCCACCCCTCCCCTTTGATACAATGTATGAAAGTTTGTTTCCCATTTGCCCCTTTGAGCTTCTGACAGACTGTACCTTTTGTCCCACTCTGTGTGTTTGCTTCTTCTTACATGAATAAAAAACTCTCGAGGATAGTTCGTTGCAATTCAGATCTTTATTCATCAACTCGCAAATATTTCCATTACAATGAACAAGATCTGGTCAAAAAGTTGTCAGAAAGCAGCTCAGTATCTAAAGGTAAGTTTTAAAAAACAGTGTTATTTGACTATAAAACATTAGGTATACAGAACCTCGACTACATTTTTAAACCTCTCTCTTTTTTTTAGTTATATAAAGCTTCTGTGACGCTGATCAGCAGGGGACAGAGGCAACATGTGTTTAGGCTTTTCTGTCCATTTGTTTGTTGAATGTCCCATGTTTTTAACTAGAGTGTCTGGAGTAAATATCTTTAAAGTTTGCACAAACAACCACTAGGATAAAGCAATAGTGTGATCAAAGGTTAAGGTCACTCACCTCACATCAGTCCCATTCTCATGATAGCAAAATCACAGCAATGGATAAAAGGGGATTATGTTGGGATGGGATGTTGTTTTTTTTTCAAATTTTGTGATAGAACATCATGCGTACAAATTCTCAAAATGTAGGTCCAAAGTTTTGAACACACTACCCTTTTTCTTCAAGTTTTTTTTTTTCTCCAGCTGTTAAAAGGGTTTAATGACATTCACATGCTCTGCAGACAAACACAGATACAAAGAGAAGTTCTCTGCTAATATAGTTCTATTGACCCTCTACTGTAAGCCTTCTTATGCGGCACCGATGTTATGATATACAATCACTGCCCCAGCAACAGTTACACTGTCACATTTTGGAAAAATCTGATTGATTTGAACAGCAACTTGACTGGTTGACATAGGTGTAAATTAAGTTTTATTTTCTTAATCAAAGTTATTGAAAAATTGTATATTCATCCAGATATGCGGCACAAAGACTCCCAGCACTTTGGCTCCCAATGATATACTTATTTATTTCCATATGCATAAGAACACAACGTTTCAAGCCCGGCCGGCTGTTAATCCAGTGCTTTATAAGAAACAGGTTCAGGTGTTATTTATCAAACAAAATCATGTTGTCTCACCTATGGCCTGGACATCGGAGTGGAGCAAATTAGACTATAAGCATGGAAAGAGGCCCTGCCTTGCTCCAGGAACCTGGAATCAATCAGATTGTAGATATTAGACAACTTTCCAACATCTGTATGTGTACAATAAATATATACAGCAATGTAAGTAAATACATTGTGTAGAAAGGGCCTCTTGTGCTGCCCAGAGGACACCTCAATATTCATCCAAGAACTACTGTTGCTCACAATAGCATAAAGAAAAATTAACAAAAAAACACCAGGCAATCCATCCATAGTCTATACTCCTATACCGTACGGGGTCTTGGGGGACTGTAGCCGATCCCAGTTGTCATTGGGCAAGAGGCTAAAACCTGGACTGGACTGGTCAGCTGTCAATCACAGAGCTGACATATAGAGACAGACAACCAGTCAAACTCACATTCACACCTGCCGTCAATTTACAGTCACCAATTAACCTAAGGAGCATGTCTTTGGACTGTGGGAGGAAGCTGTAGTACCCGGAGAGAACCCATACTGTTACCTATATTGTGTCTTTATAAAGCGCTTTGTGGCCAATGTAGGCTATATGAAAAGTGCTATAGCCTAAATAAACTTTACTTATATAGAAACTGTGCAATATTAACACCGCTAAAGTAGCCTAGTTAACTTACAAGTTATCAAATTGCTTGTGCAATCGGGAAATAAAACTAATGTGTTAAACTGCATGGATTATAGAGTAATGTGAAAATAAATACACAGCTATAGGCGAACAGCCTGGGCTGGATGTCCTGCCCATGCCATTTGATTAAAAGCTCGGAAAAAGTAATCAGTATAAAGATATTAAAGCAATGGTTGATAAGAAATAACTCGTACAAAATAATTATAGAAATATACGGTGATCTAATAATTTAACAATTTTTTTAATAAACTAACAATTTTCACTGAAAAGTTTGAAAATCACGTTTTCGCAAACTTGTGTAATAGGCTATACTTAAAAAAGGAAATAGAGATAAACAATAAAGATATAGGCTATTAACTTATCCTTCTGCCTCAGTCATACGTCTTTATATTTCCCCCTCCTTTATTTTTTTCATAATTGTTCTTTATATTTTATTTCACATTATTGTCATCAACATTCATATTTTTGTATCTTTACGTTTCCATATTGTTTGTTTATTCTTTTCATATTTTTCTTCATATTTTTGCAAAATTATATCAACTTAATTTTCGATTATTTCACATTTGTATTAACTTTATTTATTGTGTTTAATTTATATAGCCTACTTATAGAGCACGCGCGCCTATGACGAGCACACAGGGACGTCCTTATTGGTCACGCAGTCCTTCTCGGTGTCAGTGATTGGTGTTTTTGACGCGCCAAATGCAATTTGAATTTGGTTATTCCGCTTTTTCATCACATTTCAGCAGTGTGATGCTGCGGACCGAGTTGAATATGGCGCGCACTACTTTCAAACTAGCTATAGTGGAGGTTTTGGATGATCTGAATGAAGAGGATTATCTGAGGTTTTGTGACCAGCTGAGGGACCGTAGAGAGAAGCCGCGGGTCAGCCGCAACAACGTGGAGGGGAAGAGACGATGGGAGGTTGCGGGCGTCCTGGTTTCAACCTTCACAGGGTGCAAAGCTGTGCAGGTGACTCTGGATTTACTGAGGCAGCTCAACCTCAACGAGGAGGCAGAGGAACTGGGTGAGTAAACAAATATACAAGCATGGTCCTTTTTGTAAAGGAGAAGTAGTCGAGTCTATGCAAAGTGTGGTTAAACCATATACTGTAAATATTACAATTACAATTTTTATTTACTTTTCAGCAAACATGTAATGACAATATCTAAACAATGTGAGTGGCTCTTTTGAAACTACACAACTACACAGTCTGTTGATGCTTTGGTAGCATCGTCATTTCTGCAATAATGCCTATTAATATTTTTTAAATTTGCATGGGGAAAAAACCCCTCTGTGTTTTTATAGAGTTTCTACTGAAGAGGATTAGGGCCACTGATTTATTTTTATTTTTTTGGTTCCGTTAGTTTAACTTTAATTTTTCAAATTATTATGATTTTAAAAACTGTGGGAATCTTTGTTCGACTCATTGCGGTTAAATGATCTGAAGTTTACAGTCTGTGCACTGTATGTTTTTAATGCTTTCCCCCTCCTGCTCCAAAATGGAGTTTCAGACTACAAACAAGTTGAATCATTTATTTTTGTGGGCCATCAAAAGACATTTTGCCAAAATGTGCCTTTTTTTCCAGACTGTATTGCCTGGTTTAAACTCTATAAAAAGCAAACACTGCAGGTCATTGGTCTTGATATTGGTGGGGTGTATGTTTTAATCCATGTGTCATTGGAAAAAGTCATTATTGTTAAGAAAAAGACTCTAATGTATAATCTTGTCACCACCTGTATTTTATTTCTAGATTTAAAGACTCAAGCCTGTGCTGATGTAAGTTTAACTATACACAATGACCTATAATCTCCTTAACATGAGTTTGTTTTAATTATAAATGATACTCCCATTGGTGTTTTCTGTTTGTGTTCACTTTGCTTTCCTTGGTAGAAAGGTGACCCCACCCTCTGTAAAACATTAATGAGAGAGTTGGAGCTGAAGCCCTCACAGGAGGCTCTGAAAGCTGCGCCGTTCCATTATCCGCTACAGGCTGCTCGACGGGGAGGCCCTCAGGTGACGAGGCAAAAAGAGGTGGAGGCTGCAGCAAAGACTCCAAATCTCTGTAAGGGCGGCGACCCCTGCGATGACCGGGTTCTTCTTAGCAGGTGCATGGTTCTGTTCGGCAAGTATAAAGGTCGAACCTTTAAATGGCTGCTAGAGAATGATGTGAGCTACGTTGCCTACGTGATGGCCGGCCACCAGGCGCAGAAAAAGTTCACTGTGAAGGAAGACCCGCTGACGGCCAACAAGGTACGACACACTGAAATCTGTGATCTACTAAAGAGTTCATTTCAGTAATCTTTTCAACTTACAAGGCCTTGTCTTTCAAACCAATACGTTTGACTAGTGAAAGGAATCAGGATGAGATTTGTCTAAGGAAATCATAACCTAAAAAAAATGAAGGGTAACACTTTGTCCACATGGGGGTGCCAAAATGTACGCATAGAGAAAGTTCCTCACAGGAGCTTTGTGTTTTTTGTAAAAGTGTGCAGTCTTCTATACCATTACATTATCTTACATGTCTCCCCTGATGCTAAGATACAGACTGTGTTTTTCTTCTCTAGGATCATTGTCATTTATACACATCTGTTGAAAAGTATAGCTTGAAAAAATAACAGAGCTCTTATTAGGACATTCTGTATGTTTCTCGACTTCTTATTGACATTTGTTTTATTTTAATGAAGACCTTGTTTGTTGACATGAAGCTTGCCAAATCTTAGTGTGTGGACAACCTCTACTTTCTGTTTGTTTGTTTGTTTTCATCCTGCACCCTGCCCAACCTGGGGTCGAATGTGAACACTTTTCACCCTTTATGTGCTTTCAGCTGCTTAATTAACGTTGATAAATGGGTCAGCTGGACTAAACCATGCTGTTGAAATTATTAATATTATGATCCTCAGGTTTCAGTGCATAATTTGGCTTTTTTTGGGGTGCAATCCTTTTCATTTTTTAGGCATGTGTGTGGGATGTCTGTGAGACGCTACCCGTTAATTCTGATAGATTCCCCCAACGGCAATGCCCAATCACGCTCCTCCGGCTGTTGTCCAGTCTACCTCGGCCCCCGTCTTTCTATCCCCCTTCATCCACCAATCAACTTCAGTCTCTTCCTTCTGATTCCACACAGCATGCTTCTGCCCGAGCGGCTGTGATTTTTTAATTGGGCAGTATGCCTCCGTGCAATACTAGTTCCATAAATGAACTCTGTCTTATAGTTTACGGTTGTTAACAGTTTTTTGTACCAATTAGTAGGTTATGGAAGCTGGGTTAGCGCTGTTGCCTCACAGCAATGGTTCCAGTCCCTGTCAGACAGGAGCCTTATCGTGTGGAGTTTGCATGTTCACCCAGTGCATGCATGGGTTCCCTCCGGGTACTCCCACAGTCCAAAGACATGCTCGTTAGGTGAATTGGTAACTCTACATTGCTCATCGGTGTGAATGTGCCTGTTGTCTGTCTCTATATCTCAGCCCTGTGATTGACTGGCAATCAGTCCACGGTGTACCTCACCTCTCGCCCAGTGACTGCTGGGATCGGCTCCATCAGACTTCACCTTTGGTTGCATCTGTGTTCTTTAATTTCTGATTTTATCAGTGGATAGAGTTAGAAATCGGGGAGAGAGAGAGAGTGGGGAATGACATGAGGGATAGGAGCCACAGGTTGAATTTGAACCTGGGTCGCCCGCTTTGATAATTACAGCCTCGGCACACGGTGCGTGTGCACTAACCACTATAGGCTACCGACGCCCACTTTTAATTTCTGATTTTAAACAAATGGATTTTATTTGCCTGAATTGGCCCTATAATGACCAATGTAGAAAATGTTTAATACAGTTTTCTTTCTATTTGAAGGATTCACTGTTGAAATATGCAATGGCTTACCCTGAGGTTATGGAAGAAGTCCGATTTCACTGCGAGAAAGACAAAGAGAGATCCCTCCAGCCAGGCCAAGAAGGAGCAGCTCTTGTTGGGTTTGGTGTTCACAGATTGATGACACTACAAGATCTGTACGAGTCCAAGGACTCCCAAAAAATCAGGTATGAAAGCATAACAAGCAAGTATGGATTTTGGCGTTAGTAGGCTAGCAGACATTTAAGCCCCTGTGCTACTTTCTTTCTTGTACACAGGTACGTCAACTTCCTCAGGACCATGGAGTCAACCTGCACCCAAGGGTCCAGGATGGACACCGCTGTCAGGTACATTCTGCAGCGTGACCAAGAGCAAGCCACAGCTGCAACATTCAGGCAAACCACTACCTCTATTCCCCAAGAGGCCTTCAAGAGATGGACCAGAACTTAACGAATCCAAAGCGCTGGAGACCAGCCCATAAGTGCCTCAAAGTCCGAGGGCGGCCATTCAGAAGAAGACAAAGAGAACTTGGATTTCAGAACAAGAACGGTTTTGTTTAAACAAAAAAGTCAAACCAAAAGCCTGACAAATAAATTCTAAAAAAAAAGCTTGAATTAAAAACACCTTTGCACCGGTTATGCAGAAATTCAAACGTAGCCTAGTTTGAATGAAATTTGTATTTAGGACGCAGTTTACCCATTACTCAGATTCCAGGGGTTGAACAAGCTGAATTGGTTCCAGCATAGGTATAAATTACAACTTAAATCTTACACCTAAGTCTCCAGTAGGTGTAAAGTCCTCCATACATAAAGGTTGTCATGGTGCATCACCATGACAACCTGAATGAAAGGACTGATAACTTGGAGGACGAGGTGGAGCCGAGGGTTTGACGGGCCGTTAGGCATCATGAGTGCTTTTTCTGCAACAGGTAACATCCCTTAGAAATGTATGTTGACTTTGATTTGTACTCATTCTCTAGGAGCGGAGATAAATTCATCCGCCAGGGGAATAGGTTATAATTATCAGCCAATCATAACGCTTTGTCTTATTTTACATACATTGTCATTGCTGTTTGTTTATTAAAGGCAGTTAACAGAAGTTATTTTCAACTGTTGGTCTTTTCAGAAACGATTACGCGGGCAACACTTTGAAGAAAAATGCTTTTCACTGATTGGTCACTGGAAATAAGTATTTTTTTGACAATATTGTGGTTGGTTTGGACAGTACACGTCTTGCCTATATTCTTTTGAAGTTAGTTTGCTTATAGGAGACAGTGAGCCACAAAGGTGATGTTCTGCAAAAGTTTATTTTCATGATTCAATACAAATTACGGATTAATTCTTGGTTCAACAGCTCATAACCCTCTCGTAACAAGATATTCTTTCCAAGTAGATCATCCAATATGGTGCAGTACTGTTCACTTCCATGGGAACACACGTGTCAAAACATCCAGTGTTTTCCTGAGGACAAAGACAACGACATTAACTTATTAATAAAGTGACCAGATAGCTTATTTCTTATGTCGTTGTTAAAAATATCAAGCCTAAATCTTCCCTGAGACTGCGGTAGGTGGAGTCAATCAGAGAAGGAAGAGTCTGCAGGTTTTATAAGAGCCAGGTGTGGCCATGTCAACTCCAGAATCTAATGTCCGTATATGGTCTATATGTAGAGGGACACTGAAGCTGATAAATGTTAGTATTTACCTTAAAAACAGTGAAATCTGAACTTCAAGAAGCACAATTTCCTTGTTTAACATTAAGGATTCATAAACAAGAAATCAACCATCCATCCACTTTTTAATAATCTGGATGGCAGTGGCTCAGTCTGTAGGGGATGGGGTTGGAAAAGGAGGTTTAGCCAGCTCAAGTCTCGGTGCAGACCAAGTCTGGAAATTGGACTGTTAGCTGGAGAGGTGCCAGGTCACTTCCTGAGCACTGCCAAGGTGCTAGTGAGCAAAGCATCAAACCCTCCCCCCCCCCCCTTTCCCCTTGTGGTATTAGTAAAGTATATCTTACTCTAAAATAAATGGTTAAATCAGTTAAATGGCTTTTGGATCCATGTGTTTGTATGTTCACACCAGAGGTGCAATGGTTTAGAGTGCACTCACTTATACTAAATAAATGTAGTCAGTTTTTTTACAGTCATGATAGGATAACTAAAAGTGTAAGAGGTAGAATGTCATATTCTGTATAATTTCCTCACTCAAAATTGTATTAAAGATCCAATCACTGACATGCTGCAGTGCATATTTTCCTGTGAATTCATTTGCAATGGGCAGTGGCGATTTTAGAGTCTCTTGGGGCCCTAAGCGAGAATCAATTGGGGGGCCCTTCTCTCTCCGATAGACGGATAATTCCTCTTCATTTTTCTCTGTTGACTTTTATTGAGAAACTTTGGTTTTCGCAGCAATAATGCATGCAACGCTTAGCAGGGCAACAAGAATGAGCTGGGCCCTTAGGAAGGTTTCCAACTGTCACTGCAAAATTTGCACATTTTGTTCAACTGCTTTGGTTAAAGATTGTGAGCCCTCAGGGGCCCCTTTCTGGTCTGGGGCCCAAAGCAGTGGCCTACCTTGCCTGTTGACAAGCGGCGCCTCTGGCAGTAGGAGTAATACATTTGTTATTATTCATATATATAACAGTGAGTTAAGGTGTCTATTACTGTGCAGCATAAAGAGAGATAACAGAGAACAATGAAGCCGGAAAGATTAGGCTTAAAAAGTTGTACCTTTACCCACCATGGTTGTTCCTGCCGAGTGTCCTGCATCTGTAAAACATTTAAGAAAACTTAAAACTCATAGAGAAAGTCAATGTCAACTTGGCACAAACAAATATGGAAGGGAAACTTACCTTTAAAACTGGGAATTTCATTTTCATGTTTCTCTGACTGTGGAAACAAAAACAAACATGATGAATAATTCTGCAATAAATTTCGTCTTTAGAATCTAAATCTGGGATTAAACGCAGATAAAGTTTTGTTTTGTGTGACTGACCAAGCTCAAACATGTCGACCAAGTTAAGGCTGTTATTCAGGAGCACACAAAAAACTGACAAATGACATTTTTCCCGACCATAGTTGTCTCAATCTTTGTCAAAGAGGTGTTTCGTGTTAAACAGATACATTCACATGAGTTTGAAATCGAAAGTAAAATGTCCAGGTAGACCATTGTGCTGTTCTCTCTATTTGGTATTTAAAACGTCTGAGCTGAAATCTGTTTGTTGCAGTTACTGACGAACAGCCTCGAAATGTTACTTTTCTCCACAGCAGAACTATTCTGGATTTCTTCAAATGTTGCAACAAATATAAACCGATACTAGTCGTTAACCTCACCGAGCTCCTCTGCCTCCTCGCTACAGCCGATCTGTCTCAGGATCTCCACGGCCACATTGCGACCTCCGGACTCAGTAAACGTAGAAACCAAGACATCCACGACATCTAAATAGCTTTTACCCTCCACCCTGTTGCGTCGGACCCGCGGTTCGTTTCTGCGGTCCAGAAGCCGGTGACAAAACTTTGCAAAGTTCTGCTGTGACAGATTCTCCAGTGTGTCCGACAAAGCCATCTTTATGGTTTTACGCGGCATCTCTCAGGCAGCCAAACCAGCGCGGAGTGATCGTAATCTGAAAACGCAGTTTGGGTTGCAAATAAGCAGCTGCTCTATAAAGCTCACTGTATTGAAGAACACGGGAAAACTCATTACACAAAAGGAGGCATTCAGTGCCGCTCGGAAATATCAGAATCATAACCTGGCAGGTAACATACTCAAAGCTCTGGTGGGTTTGTCGACGCAGCGATGCAGATGTCAGCGCAACACCTGACTTCAGTCACTTCACAGTTTTCAAACGTTCACAATAAAGGGATTATAGGAAGCGAATTAGATAGGAAAAATTATTCAGTAGTTCTCGTTTCCTTTTTTTTTTTTTCAGCAGTGACTGTGTTACAAAAGGTGGACATACTGTAGCTTCTATTCCTGTTAGTGACCTCCATGCATGAGTGCAAAGGCCACTCAACAGGCTGCAAAAACAAGAGCAGCGCCTATTTGAAAATGACCCTTCTTCATCCAGTATGGTGCAGTACAGTTCACTTCCTGAATGGAAGCACACGTGTCAACACATCCAGTGTTTTCCTGAGGACAAAGACAATGACATTAACTTATTAATAAAGTAAGTGACCAGATTGTTTATTTCTTCTGTCATCGTTGAAAATATCAAGCCTAAAGCTTCCGAGACTGCAGTAGGTGGAGTCAATCAGAGAAGGAAGAGTTTGCAGGTTTCGTAAGAGCCAGGCGTGGCCTTGCATTCATTACAAAGGCAACTCAACTGGCTGCAAAAACAAGTGCAGCGCCAATTTGAAAATGACCCTTCTTTCACTTGTTTCAAAGACTAAATAAAACATTTGCAAAAAAGGAAAGATACAGACATGTTTATTCGATCAAACTAATATCTAAGGCCAAATCTAGAAATATGAAGAGAGAGTCTTCACACAAATTGATGTTTATATACACTTTATTTACACGGAACAATGATCACAACAGCTCAAACCTTCACAGTGAGTGCCTGAAAATCATCTCGGTTCATGTTATTCTGAATAGCAAAAGAGGTAGAAATGAGTTTTGAATGAAAAAATAATAATATATGCACAAAACTCGACATCGCTACAGTATAAACATTATTTACAAATCAGTGTCGTCGTAGAAACACATTGCAAAAAAAAAAAAAAACTGTTAATAGTGCTTAAAATGCTCTTGACCAGCTCTTGTGCTCCAGTTCAAAGTCTACAAAACATATTCTCTGAGATCATGAACAGTTCACTGCATCAGATTGATTAGCTACTGAAAAGACAATTAATAGGTTCAATTCAAAGAGACATTAGGGTCCAGTTTGAGTCGACATATTTCATAACCCATTGGCTATTTTTTTAAAAAAACATCATCAATAATAGCATTCAACCACTTCCTGTCTAACAATGTAGTTAGCTAGAGTTACACTTAGCAACAGAAAAGGCATGAATTATTAGCTAACCACACAAGGCTGGCTAACAGCGCTGTTGGCAGGCTAATGCTACTTTTAGCTAGAAACTGGGCAAGTGTTAACATTAGCTGTTATAATTTAGCTTTAGGTTCGTAATGGGTATCGAATGCGTTTGTTAACCTAGAAATAAGCCCTCATGTCACTCCAGATTGTACTCCCCATTGTCTTATCAGTTACTAAAGCAACCTGACAACAGTGCAATGATTCCCATCGTTTATAAGATTTGAAAACATTTGAGCCTCACACCACCAGCATGACACTAAAGAAAAAGTGCTGCATGTGAATATTGTGAGTTGTATTTAAAGACTACCAGGATGATTCATTTATTAGTATTGGTAATTTATTTCCTGAATTTGAGCATTTGTAAATCAGCCACTGGTCAAGCTTGCTGGAGGAGGCAGCGTTTTCTACCTGTAGGCTGCAGTTCTCCTCTAAAATGTACGTGTGTCTCTAAACCAGCAGCACAAAAAGTGTCCTGGCCCCCCGTCCCCTACTGTGACGCCCATGTTTCACTGCTGTGCTCCGACGCTGCTGCTGCTGCTGCCTGAACCGCAGGGCACTGCCAGGACTCTGCGTTTGTGGGCAAAACGTTCAGACTAGTCAGGACCTCCTGCGCCGTCTTTCCCAGCATGCCCTGCATGTCACAGACAAAGCGGTACACGTAGCGCTTGCCCGCCGTCTTGTGAATGATGTTTTTGTGGTAGTAGTACCGCAGGCCACGGCTCAACTTCTCGTAGTTCATCTTGGGTTTGTTCTTGCATTGGCCCCAGCGCTTTGCCACCTGTATGAGCAGCAAATAAACACAAAGAGTTTGATTTGTGTTCTGTAAGATGAAAAACATTGAAAACGCTCTCCATGTACAGTAACGGTGGAAGAAGCACTTTAAAGTGAGAGTACAGAAGTAATGCCAGTAGAACTCCATCATAGCATAAGACAGTGTGGAGAATTTAGTGTTGAAGGAGTTAAAGGGGGAGCTAGTTTTAAAGGGAGCAATATCTACTGAATAAAATTAAAATGAGCTTACTATATGATCAGACATTAAGGAACATGCTTTGTTGAAGTGCTGGCTTCTCTGACAACAATGCAGCAGCCAGCATGTCCTCCTTCTAAGTTTAGATTCTGGTCCTGAATGGTAGGTTTTGTTTGGACCACAGAAGGTAGGCGGTTTTAAGGCAGCGATGGAAGCGGGCAAGAGAACTGGTTCAGATATAACTGATTCTACCCGACCTTAAATGCCTCTGCATGTTTCTAATAAGCTCCACAAGCAGCAGCTTTTGAAAAATGGAGACAGGTAAGAACGCAGAAAGGTTTAAAGACTGATGCAGAGCTTTTGTTTTGTTTGAGAGGGGACATTTTGAAACTGCTGGTTTTTGTTCTTATACTATTTCCTTAATGAGATTATTCCAAGCATTCTTATTGCATCTACACAAGTTGAAAGAAGGACCTTATTACCACACACACACAAAAATCAATTTAACTACAAACCTGCAGATTCTACTTCAGTAAAAAGGCTACATGGTAGTCAGAAGGATTGCAAAACAGAATTCTTCCTCACCTCTGAGGGGTCGGACATCTTAAACTCCCAGCCGTCTCCCGTCCAGGAGATGAAGGTCCGACAGGCGGAGTCCAGAAGTAACTCTAGTAAAAACTGCCACAGCTGGATCGGCCCAGACCCTGAATTAATGAATAAATAAATAAACAATATTTACATTAAATAATTTATCGTAGGTTACAGAAGGCAACTGGAGTCATTATCACAAGTTTATTTTTAATTAACTTTTATAATTGGTTAATAAAGTAATCAGATCATCTTATGTTAAAGCAGCATCACAACTGGGTAAAAAAACTATTGAATAAGTAAAACAAAAATTTCAACAAAATCACAGGAAAAGCCATAAAATGGGCCCTGCCTCATGATTTAATCCTTAAGACTTTTGCATCATCGACAATGTAATGTGTTAGCTTTTCAAGGTGGAGCTGATGTTTCACTACTTTAAACACTGTTACGGTAAATCAAACAATCTCTAACAGGTAAAGCAAATGTATTCAATTAGCTTTTTATTGCATGTAAAGACTAGAATATCTTGGTTTCTGGCTCAACATTCATGCAGTCTTTCAAATAATGCCGTTGTGATTTTGACACATTTGTATAAACAATGTAAAATCTCGTCATCTTAGCGTTAAAGAGCAGCTCAGACTTGACGAGAGAGCGAGTATTCACCTGGATATGCTGACATTCCCGTCATCTGTCCCTCCCTCTCTGGCCTCTGTGGGTGTGGGGTTTTGCGTTTGACCACACGGGGGCAGTACTGCTCCGTGGATTGAGGACTGAGGTCCGAGGGGCAGGAGGCCGTCGGCTGGTGTGGGAGGGGAGCAGTGAAGCTGTGGGAGGAGTACTCGGGCCAGAAGGACGAGGACAGCCTCGGCCTGTCTGAGTCGTAAAGTTCAGCCGGGTGACACGAGTAGCTCTGATCTGTCTCACCTTTAACAAAGACCAGAATTAGACACGGCACTGCATTTGTAGCCCACTAACAAACTCTTTTAGATAGGAAAAGTGGAAATGTCTTACTTTGTAATGTATTTGACCCTTTTGCAGGTACGAAGGGGCTGTTGCTGCCCTCAATGGAGGGGCTGAATTGTCCATTCTGAGGCACCAGACCCTGGTACGTCTGTGGAGACTCCTGGTATCCAGTTTGAGGCTGGTCTACTGTCAGCCCGTCTGTTCATTGAAAAGAAAGTTAGTCACAAAAAGAAAAGCCTTTAAATATGTACTTTATGAACATTATAAGGCCGCACAGTCCAATAAGGCTCACCATGTGGGTACGAGGCCCACCAGTTGAACTCCTGGTACGAGTCCAGGTTGAAGAGAGCCGTGTCACTGGTGCTCACTGGAAAGAAAGAAAAAACAGCAAACATGGTGAGATAACCACCAATATTTCACTCATTTTGCATCCATTAATGTGTGGATGTTTTGTGTTGTTGTTGTTGTTGGTATTTAGAAGTTTCACCTTTAGTGTCATATGGGTGAGAAGCTTTCGGCGGCTCTGCGTAGCTGCTTTCTGTGACATACTGCTGCTGTCCAGGTGCTTTGCTGTCTAACAGAAAAGACAGGTCTTCACCAGGGTAGTCTGGAGATTAAACACAGTGCAGACAGATGGAGTCGGTGAATGATGATGACGGCAGGATAGAGGCATATTACATGCTTGGGAAGGACCAAATCAATGATTGGTTTTTCAAAGGCAACTTTTGTTTTGTTTTTTTTGTTTTTTTTGGGGGGGGGGGGGGGGGGGATAGCTGCTTCGCTTCTGGTTTTTATTGACTTCCATTCAAATCATGAGCGTGTCGAAATATTCACTGTCAGAGACTCCAAATGTTCTTTGAATAAGTAATAAGTAATATCCACTGATTGTGAAAACTAGTTATTTTTTTGGATGCATTTAGGCGCTGTGGGGAAATCCAGACTTCAGAATCAGCTGCTTCGTAGATAAATTCAAACAACTTTTTCAGGCAGGATGTGAATATTAACATCCATTTTGGTGACTGCATAGTTTGTTTTCCTTTTTACCAAACATGTGAGTGCATTGGCTTCTTGGCATTTGGAGTGTTGAATTTTAGATATTGGAGCAACCAATGAACGCACCACAGTTAAACAGCTCAGGCTCGCAGCTCAAGTGTTTTACACTACACACAAACAATACAAACAGCTTTCTACAATGTATTTTTTAAAATCTTTTCGACTTCTTACTGTGTCAGAATAAATTTAACACCAGAGGGTGCTAAAATGCGGAAAGTACATTTAAAAATGTAAACAACAAATCACTGATTTGGTCCTTGAAGATGGTCGAATTTGTTCTTTTTATTTTTATGTATCTTAACTGGGGATGTTGACTAAAGAAAAAAAAGCCATTTGTTTACTGTCGAATCAGCACCAGGCACTCAAGCCCATGCACCTCAACTCAATGGATGGAGGAAACAAGGGAGGGAGGGGGAGGAAGAGAGAAGAGGAAACGCCAGTGGAGGGAGTGTGACAGAGTAGTGATGGAGGGATGGAGAGGGGAGGAAGGAGGGGGTCTTTAAATCTGTTGGAGGAGGAAGTCTGGAGGAAAGGATTAGGGGAGACTGAGAGAAACAGGGTGGTCAGGTTAAAAGACACTCCCTCTCGGTCTTTGCCTACCTCAGCCCATTCAAGCATTATTTCACACACACATATTCACAGAGCCCCCCCCACACACACACACACACACACTATCCTGATATCGCCCCTATGTTTGAGTGAGAACCACCCAAAACCCCGGGTCTGTGTCAAGGTCTCATTGAGAAAGCTGTGACAGATGTGATGATGCAGTCTGCGCAAATATTTCCTCTGTCCTTCAGCTGCTCAGGTTCAGAGGAAACAGATCGTGCAAACATTGATGAAAGGGGGGGGGGGAAAAAGAGAGATCCATGCTGTGAAACCCTGAACCAGTCATAAGTCATGATGTTTAAAACTTGTGATGGACAAAGCAAAAGTCAGGTGATTCCCTAAACTCACCATATGATGCAAAGTCAAAGCCAGCTGGCACCTCCTGTGTCCTGAAGTCTTCTGTGTAATATCCCGTCTGACAAACCTCCATCTGTGGTGAAAGAGTCCTGATTACAACTTCTGTCATCACTGCAACTTTGATTCTTTGTCAATATCCGAAGGCAGAGGCATTTACGACACTGTGCACTTCAAATCACTTTGGAGATATAAAGCTCAGGTATTCATATCACACTTATTATAACATTTTTTCTTTTAAACATAACTTTAAATTAATTTAAAAAAATCAAGACATCAGTGGAGAGAAAAATAAGACAAATTGTGATGTTACTATTATTATTATTTAAAATATTACAGACACTACAAGCTGGCTATTATGAATGAATGGCATTGCTTCCAGTACTCATTAAAGAGATATCTTAAAAACAATACTTAAGTAAAGCCCCTACCTTTATTTTCGAGTCTTTGCTGTCCAAGTCTCTGTCTCCTGTTTTGATGAAAGAGTCCCAGTACATCTCCGTGTTTTACGCCGTTTTCTACTTTTACACCCTAAAATATAGACTATATCCAGCGCAAAACAACAACAACAACGAGTGTGGTCAGTGGTCTCACTCCGGGCCCATTATAAGCGCAGCGGAGGAGGTGGGAGGGGCGCGTCCCCCCCCCCCCCCCCCCCCCTCCCGCGTAGCGTCGTGACCAGCGCTGTTGGAGCGTGACGTCACACATTGCCCTCCCTAACAGCAAGAGGCAAAAGAGTCATTCATGAAAGACTCACATGCCGTAAATCCTCCGGCAAACTATCACGACGAGTGTTAATCGATTACCAGTGTTGGAAGAACTTAGTTTACTTTGCTGAGGATGTGAAAGTGTCAAAGTGCAGAAATACACCAATAAAATATCTAACAGCCTATAGGCGACTAAAAGTAGAATACCCTAATTAAGGGCCTAAAAGGTTTCCTAATTAGAGCAGCGATATGGCTCTCCTCCCTTACAATTTATAAAGGTCTCATTTTCACGATAAGAAGAAGTGACGCTAAATCACTCAAAAAAGTGTCAAATATGAGTAAATGTATATCCATGACTGATCATGAAACTACAGCCCATAGGTTATAGTAGCCTATTTTTTAGGTTTTGAGGCATAATTAAGGTAGGCCTTAATTATGTTACTTTAGTTGTGCAGCCTTGTGGAGAAATACACTGTACAATCATCGTCAATAAGAGTATTTATCAAGAACAAACGTAGGGCTAAAGAAGAAGAATGCGGGCAAATGTGCCCTATTATGAAAAATAAATAAAAATAAAGGCTATATATGCTTTAAGGTTAAACCTTAACTGAGGCATTACAAACTCATATATAGCCTATTGAGTAGGCTACAGACAAAGTCTTGTTCTAAAAAGCACGACTATGTGACTGTCGTAAAATATAAAACTAAACCCATCATTATTCTGATCAGCTTTGAATTTATTAACAGGCCTATACGTGTCAGTGAAAGGACTTATTGGTTAACCGATCAAAACATATAAAAATGGTGATAATAAATTAGTGTCATAGTCCTCAAGCAAACATCAAACTGTTGGTCGGAATAAGCAAAACATTTAAAGTCTGGTCATTTCTTCCTATCACTATTTCCATAGGCTACACAAAACGAGATAATAAATAAAAATATTCGGAAATACAGCCCTGGAAAAGTTTATTGCATAAAACTGGGCTCCCTAATTATAGGCTATATATAAAATATTACAAAATAAAAACAGCATGCTACCCATGTAATAGTCTACATGGAAGGCAGTTGGCTGAAATGCGTAATAACTTTCTTAAAAGCTTTCCAATATGGATTGTTTGGAAGTTAATGTTAATTGTCTAATACTGATAAGAAGGGAGGCACTTTTTAATGAATATCCTTTACCCACAAAAATGCTAATGAAGTTATGAAATATTCGTCCTTAAAGATCTTGAAGATAAAATATGGAGAATCCTAACAGAGGAAAACGTAAAGCATATTTTATTTTAAAACGAGACGCAACAATTAGCATGTGCATTTTTAATCTCTCCCGAGTTTATTTCAAGCTGATTGTCTGACAGGCGGGACTAAATAACTGAGCGGCGGTCTGCATGGGTGGGGTCGTGGGGATGAAGTGGAGGCTTTTTTTGAAATCACAGCAGTCGGGTTTTAATGAGGTGGGAAGAAGAAAAAAAAACTCTGTATCTTTAGAGACCATTCGACAAAACAATGGCCTGTAAAACACACACACACAAACACCAAGACACACACACACACACTCAAAGTGCTCACTGAAGAAAGTCCGAAATCACGGCGTGAGTGGCTGCAGCAGATAAGGCCGAGCCCAGGGCCTTGTATAAACAAACATCTCTGCTATTCTCCTGCGTGACACATACACACACACACAGGCTATACACAAACACACACACCCACACACACACGCACACACACGCACACACACACACACTGAGGGCCAACTCCATCTGGAAAAGTGAGGCAGGGTGAAATCGTGCGCGTCCGGGGGAGACGGGAGTCGTGATTGGGAACCCCACCTCAAGACAAGGACACAACCGGGATAAAGTTACACAACACGAGGTGATTAACGAGCGTCTGCAGAGAGCCATCAGGAACCACCTGGGATCAGAACCGACTACACAGATAAGGGATTTGAGTAGACGGGGCAAGCATGACACGAGAGTAAAAAATGTTTAATTAAAAAACAGTACTGAGGGGAGGTGTGCAAGACACAGTCGATCCTAAATGTCAGCAATCAAACCTTAATGTACACTAACTCATTACTTATTAAACCAAAAACACGCACATTCTGTTGCTTGTTGCCTGTTTCAAAATGTAAACCCCCTTTAAACCCTAAACCCATTTTTCTGTAATGTTGTGTGTGGAGCCCATTAAACTGAATTCTCAGATCATTCATGTCAAACGGTGTATAGCCATGCCACGACCTTTAACTAACTTTAATTCAAACACCTCTAAAAGCTGATCAGAAGGCTACTGATCCAATGTTCACAAGTTGATATTATGAAATGACTAAGGAAAGCCCATTCACTTGGCCTTTCGGAGGCCCAGCCATGGGCAGTCCTGGCATACATACAGTATCAATAATTACTTTTTCATAATTGGTTCTTTTCATTGTTTTACTATCACATGTAATACTGCTGCATTAATGTTTATGTTGCATTTATTGACACAGTGGCCAAAAGCTTGCCCATGGTGGATTGACACTACTACTAATAATGACGATAATAACAATACTAATACACACGAGACCTAACCTTTTTGTGTCTTGAGATGTTACAACCTGGCGTTAAACAAATAAAAATGATAGATTTAAAGAGTGATAGAATTAAGTTTGTGCTTTTTTTTTTAAGATTTACTTTTGGGCTTTTTTTTATGCTTTTATTGTAGAGATAGGGCAGTGGATAGAGTCAGGAATCAGGGCCAGAGAGAGTGGGGATTAAAATGCGGCAAAGGGAGCCACGGGTCAGGTTTGAACCACGGCTGCCTGGCCTTGGATGGGGCGTTCGCTGTATTTCAAATAAAAAACAATGTATTATCTTCTAATATAAAGTGTACCAAATATACATTGTTTTGTAGATGTATCTGTCCGAGTATGTTCAAGACACCACTACAGAATCCAATTTTGTTTTCTTTGTATCAATGAAACTGAACTGTTGATCATTTAATGTATTTGTGTATCCATACCGGTTCCGGTTCTGGGTCGCTGCTCGTGCGGAAGACTGGCCGGCTCACAGAGCAGTTATTTAGCGTTTATTTAGCATTTATTACGTTTTTCTACTGTTTATTTTTTCTTTAGATATATTGTTTTCCATGGTTTTTCAAGTTTTAAGTTGTATTTAAATTGACACTTTATATTTAGGTTAAAATGTTTTGTTTACTTGCACTGTTGTTAATTTACTGCTCTGTGTGCCTTTGAATTGCCCCCCGGAGACAAATAAAGTTTTTTGAATTGAATTTGAATTGAATTGAATTGATTACTGGTGTATCATTACCCTCCTAATAATAAAAGGGATTTTTTAAAGGCTGCTCTGAACAAGAATATTAACAAAGGAAACAAAACCTGTTTTAATTCTCACATAGTTGCATCAGGCCGGATTTCATGGTTTGCCATTAAAAAAAATGCTCAAATCTTCAATCTGGACAGGGCTACAAGAAAGAACAGAAACGATCAGTGGATAACAAAGACGTTCACCTTCCTTCAAACAAAACTCAAGGAGCCTGGGATGCATTTGGTGACCTCCTTAATTTGCCGGCAAGAGATCAGAGATGATTAATGATCCAAGATCTTACAGTAACATGCCTCAAATCTAACAATGTGCTCAATAAAGCTTTTCAAAATCTGTTGAACGTATACACCGTCCACATCACAAATAAAAAACACCTCAAATCAACCTCATGTAGCTGGTTGCCTACAATGAAAGTGAAGAGCATGGCTCAAACACTACTAGTGTTAGAATACAACGTTTGATGAGTGATGTCATGATTACCTCTCGGCAGTTGAACATGCATCGTGTGGGAGAAAAAACTGTTGAAACAAGCGGCAAGTAACAGAGAGAAGCTGGACAGATCCCTGATATGAGAGGAAATGTCAAGAGAAAGTGAAAATGTATGATCTCTATTTCTATAGAATACTGTCAGCTAAGACACCCTTTGTAGCAAAATGCAGAAGTCAATACAACATCTTGCATAGTTGCATTTATGGCCTTGCTGCTGACTAGACAGTACGTCGGCCTTTGTACACAAGAACCATCCGTCGTATCTCAGTCTTTAGCGTCCTGGACAGAACCGCAAAAACCTGTATGCTTCATGAGATTTAGCATGGATGCTGGGTTTCTCCACAAGGTACACAAAGATGTCCAATCACTGTAACTTTGGCCTTTTCAGTATGATTGTTGACCCAATGACCAGACAGTAAGTACAGGTCAGGAGACCTCACCCCATTTCTAAGGGTCAGCTTCTCACTGTGAGGCATGTCGTCTTCCGCAGCCAAACAATTAAAGTAATTGTAGAAGGCATCCAGATGGTCCATAACTTTCTGATGTGAACTGACAGCAAGATACTGCTAGCTAACTTTCTGCCAACAGTTGGGCTCTGTCCACAGAAACATGTGGGGCGGCTGCGGCTCAGTTGGTAAAGTCAGTCGTCTCTCAATCAGAAGGTCTGGGATTTGATCCCCAGCTCCTGCATCCACATGTCCGATGTCTCCTCAGCCATCAGTGTGAAAGTGTGAAAGTGTGAACGGGAAGGTGTGACCCGCGGTGTAAAAGCGCTTTGAGCGGTCAGAAGACTAGAAAAGAGCTTTACAAGCTCAAGTCCATTCACCATTTACCAAATCACTGTGTACAAACACAAAAATGGTCTATTAATGGAGCAATTTAGAAGGAGACAGGTCCAGATAAAACAGCATATTTTACAACTTATAAATACCAAACAAGAGACAGAAGCTAACGTTAGCATTAAACTACTTACTAGCTAACTTTAACGTTTGATGATTTCACGTTACAAGCTTAAATAACTTACTTTAAGCAATGTTAGCTAGGAATGTCTGCCTATCTGATTATGGCCTCCTAACCATAGACTGTAAATAATAATGGACAAAGCCTGAGTGACGTCCAACGTCTGTTCCTGCAGGGGGCTTTTGGAGTCCAATCCATGGGGGCCGCCATGCTGGAAATGCTGTCTCAACCCGACTTTCAGTCAACCTAACGACAGGCTGAAACTGAATCGTTTTAAGCCTCATGACAAACTGTTAAATTACCTGTCAGCTAAACTCCTTAAAGTGAATAATGCTTATCAAAGATCCCCCCCACCTCACCCCACAGTGTGTGCCAATCGACAAAGCTAATCAGTCCAAAATCAGTTTCTCTATTGTGGTAGATAATGATTACATATAAAAGCAAATGACATTGCTTTTATAATTTAAGGCTAATTACAACATATTGTTCTATATGTGATGTACTTATGTGGATACTGGCTCTTTTTCAGTATCAAAGGTATTTGACTTCAAATTGACTTGAAGATTGAAGCTTTTTGTTCTGGTTTTTATTATTCTAACTTTCTATATTTTGAAATTATAGGTTTTTAAATGTTCGTCATCATTTTATTTTGAAAATGATACTTAATAGGACATTTTGGAAATAAAAAATATTCTTACATTTTGCTTTTTTTGTTGGTGTCATAACATGTCGATGAACGCTAGTTGGGCACCAACAGACTTTGACAATCGCCCCACTCTACTCCCCTCAAAAAGCCTGACATTAAAATAGTGTAAAGTCTACAAAAAGACACATTCTAAAAAAATACATTTCCGTTTATAAACCACAAAAGCTATTTTTGGTCAGCCCCTTTAGGAACAATTGGTAATAAGTTGCCTCTTTCTTTTTAATGCTGGAGATTTGGTGTGAATGAGTAACATGGGAGTTTAGATGCACCTGCTCCCCATGTTATGTCTTCCAATATTCTAATAAGGGTTTAGACATAAAGCTCATACACATAAATAAGAGCCTAAGAGCTCTTTTTGTTTTTTTCTTCTTAAGGCAGAAATTGTCGGTTTCATGAGAAGCAGTTTCAGTGCTTTCTGTGTGACTTCACTTCCCAATTTAGAGTGAGAGAGTGAGTGAGAGAGAGAGAGAGAGAGAGAGAGAGAGAGAGAGAGAGAGAGAGAGAGACTTGCCATCCGGTTATGGTCTGTGAGCAAAAAAAAATTGTAACTGCAATGGTTTGCGCCATAGAGCCGATGCACCCCTGTATGCATTGAAGTGAGGTTTTACGGCTCAATTATCTGAAAGATTTACCCAAAACGACTCAATGACAAAGAGCGCGAGGCTGCTGCAATGGACTGTACGATAAAGGTACGTGTTTGATCCGTTTTAAAGGTGCTACTGGAGGGGGAAAATGAAAGGACAGGCAGCCACCCACACCAACAACACAAACTGCTGCTGAGTGAGAGAGGCGAGGCGGTGATGCGAGCTCCCCACTCTTTCCTTCTTGTACAAAATTTCCTCTTCCTTCCCGTTCGTGGTTGTATGTCGGCTCTATAATAACACAACTAACCGCTACATCTTTACACTCAGATAAAAACACTAATTGGTGGCCACTTGCACGCGCGAGAGGATTTCCACACGCTCGCGGTCCGTTTTCTTTTTTTTTAAACATAATTGCTGCTTTTATTCGAGTTCGTCCTTCTGAATAAACAGAACCGAAAACAACAACAAAAATAACGCACGAAGAGATTATCTACCCAACATTACCAAACGGCTTTCGGATTTCTTCCTTCTGTTTTTTTGACGGAGAGTAGCTTAAGTTAATGAAGGGATTTAATTGGTGCGTACGCGGCAGGTGTCCCTGAAGGCGCCATGGACCCACTTGGACACAGTTTGAACCTTTTTTTTTTTAAAACAGCAAGAGGAGTCATTTCCATCATAACTGGTATTTCAAATTGCATACTTTTGCATCTTCACCTGCTTTTCTTCGTCTGACGGCAATTTGTGAAATCATCTCCCGTCTAAAACACTCAGAATAAAAAAGGCCTTCATGCCAGGAATTTACGGTAAGAGTAAGTTTTTCACTAAATCAATCCTAAACAAGTATCAAAGCCTCAACGACAGAAAATCAACGCGTTTTATCTGATGCACTGGAGCCATAAATGACCAGTAGGCCTACAAATTATTTTTTATAAAACGAATGTGCGTCTGCAATGCAACATTGGCCTGTAAGCTTTTATTGTCAATGCTGCAACTTTAAACATCGCAGCCTTCTGAAGAAACTAATGTCATGCTACATGCGAATAGATTTGTGTAAAAAGAAAATAACCAAATCAACTTAATCAAACATGAAAAATAAAGAAAAAAAGGGAGGTTAGTCGGTTAAAAACAACAAATAGGCCTTTTTTCTGTCGTTCCTCTTTTGATTCGTTTCTAAGAAACCAAATGTAGACCTATACGAGGATGCATTTTGGATGTTTAACCCATTTGATTAACTTTTATTTTCGTTAGGACATACAATGAGAGTAATTAAAGGGCCAGCGCAGGATATGGAGGATATCCTGCAACTTGATTAATCAAATATGCCAGTTAAAAAGTGCATTCATATTTTATATTCTTGTCTTTTGTTGTTTACTGATAACGAATCGTAAACAACGTGATTATTATTATTTTAATTATTGTGCAGATATGTTCCTTGTGATTGTCTTATAGTGTGTGGCAGCAGATTGTGTGTTTGAGGTTATTTTAAGTCTAATTTATTGCTGCAAACGGGAGCAGCACTTGTCAGGTGTCGTTATCTGAACTCTGCAGGCTTCCTGTCTCAGACCTCAGACTTTCCGCACACATTTCCGCTCCCCAACTCGAAAAAAAAAAAAAAGAAAAAAAGTAGAAAACGCAACAAAGCCCCTGCAGAAAAAAAACAGAGTGGACAAAGTGAGCCTTCGCATTGTTTTAACCCTTCAAGTGTCCGCTCACACAGGCAGGGAGGTGCAGGAGACCCGGGTCCTGCTCTGTGTTTGCGGCCTGCAGCAGAGGCCCGGGTGCTGTGAAAACCGCAATCGATGTTTGCGTAGCAGAAAGTGCAGCTGCTCAGGCCTTTGCAAAATCAGCTTAACTCTTACTTCTGCTTTCTGACACTTGCCTCAGACACGCAGGGCGAGAGTACAGAGTCTTTGCACAACTTGATCTGTGGCCTGATACTGTGGACTACACTTTGGACTACACTTTGTGTTATTAAAGCACATCAATGTCCAACCTATAACCTGGTCAGAAGGCAACATTGATATATGATCAAAGTATGTTTAAGTTGTTGGGTTATAGCCATACACAGGTCTCAGAAATAGCTTTATATTTTTAATTTCAAGAAACACACACTGGAGAACGACACAAATCACTAAGTTTCTTATTTCAAACAAAGCATTATCGTCAAGAAATCACACGTGACTGCTGCTGCTTTTAAAGTCAGATATCAGTCATTAAAAGTATTTCTCCATGCGCTCAGGAGGGGAATAAAGTCAGAATGAAATTATTTCTTACTGTGGATTATGTCACCACCATGCAGCTTCTTAAAAGTGAACAAATTAATTATTGAAGTGTCTAAAAACTTCGTAAAAGGCCTTCAAATTAAAGACTTAAGTCAAAATAACTGGTGCAGGATTGAAAGTTTGAGTTTACCACATCCTTGGTTTTTGATTTTTGCAGCGGTTCCAAATCTGTTTGGCTTGTGACCCCTTTAAACGAAGCAGAAAACCAAAATATTGCAACACCACATAGTTTTCCACCTCCCTCTTTGTTAATACAAACCATTTTTACAGGACAAAAAAAAAATCTAAATACTAAAATAAATTCAAAGCAAAGATAAGACGAAAATAAAGAAAATGTTTTGTGGATGCTTTCTGTGATTATGTGAGGAGCCACTGGTTTAGTGTTTCCCTCAGAGCTGACGGGTTAATACGATGATGACACATTGAGTCATTTTAGATACTTTTTTTCCAAGATAAAAAAAAAAACATGCAAAAGGTTCTTGAACAAAATAAATGGCTGTTTAGTTTGATTTATATCAGAGTTGACTATTTTTCATATGGACCTATTTGGTGAAAAAATAACATGCAACATACATCAATTTAATCTATGGATGTTTGTTCACTGCAACTGTTATACTTTGCTTTCTGATGTTTAACAGACCAGACAATAAAGCAATAATTAGAAGCTTGACCCAAAGGAAAGTGGACTTGGTTGAAGATCTTTAAGACCTTTCCCATCTCCTCTGAAAAGCTTCTACAGTTCTAAACCATCAGGTGGACGGAGCTAGAGAGCAGAGGCTCACAGTTCTAGCTCCATCCACCAGATAGTTCAGAAGTCTTTCGGAGGAGATGTGAAACGTCTTCAAGATTTTCAACCAGTCTAGGTGCTTTTGGGTCAAGCTTCTTATTTACCATGACCTGGATGACTGAGAAACTACACAGACAATAAAGCAAGAAAACCACAGACAGGTAAACCGTCATTAAAAGAATCCCTTAAAACCGTCCTTGCTCACACTGATTGATACCAAAATGGTTTCAAGGAAGTCAACTAAAGCTGGATCAATTTATCAATTAATCTATATTACTCAATCGTAAGGAATGACTCACCAACACTTCTGATCATTTATTCATTTGTTGCCGAAATGTCCAACATCTGCTTGTTTCTTGTCCTTACTCACAGTAAACAAAGCGTGTTTGGGGATTTTAATCCTTTGGTTGGAGGAAAGAAACGGTTTGAAGACGTTATTTTGGGCATTATTTTGATGACACTTTTTTTTTTTTTAGTTTAAAGATGAATCGATTGAATATAAAAAATAATCTCAGTCAATGATGAGAAGCAATAGTAATAGCAATATCCCTACAGAAAACAACTTAAAATAAATGTTTTAATGATTAATTGATTTAAAATAAGTAAAGATCTGAGACTGCACCGCCCAGTAAGTATAAAAACA